>NC_091154.1:20449719-20457219 GCF_040958095.1 Procambarus clarkii
GAGCGGAAATTGAAACACTAACATAAAACTGAAGAAAGGCAAAACAGAAAGCAATTCAGGAAATAAAGAAAAATCCAAATACTTCTTCACATATGCGAAATCAAAAGCAAAAACCACTGCCAGTATTGAACCTAATCATACAAGTGAAGGTTCATACACTGAGGATGACAAAGAAATTAGTGAAATCCTAAAAAAGCAGTATGAGGACATTTTTAGCACTCCAATAAACAACATGAAAGTGGAAGATCCAGACAATTTCTTTATGCGGGATATCCAAACCCCTGTAAATATAAATGATATCAACATGATCATACTTTGAAAGAGACTCAAGTACTTTGAGCGTACACGAGACTTTGAAAGATAAATTGAAAACATGCCCATGCACTCAGCCCTGGGTCCAGATTCGTGGAATTCAATATTTATAAAGAAATGCAAAGTGCCAGTAGCACAGGCACTTAGTATAGTGGGGAGGAAAAGTTTGGACACGGGGGAGATACCAGATGCACTTAAAGTAGCAGACATAGCCCCCTCTACACAAGGGAGGAAGCAAAGCATTGGCAAAGAATTATAGACCAGTGGCACTAACGTCACACATAATAAAAGTATTTGAGAGAGTGATTAGGAATCAGGTCACCAATTTCATGGAGACCAATGACCTTCACAACCCAGGCCAACATGGATTTTGAGCGGGAAGATCATACCCCTCACAGCTACTTGATCTCTACGACAAAGTCACTGAGGCATTAACAGAAAAACAGAATGCTGATGATATACACGGACTTCGCAAAGGCTTTTGATAAATGTGACCATGGCGTGATAGCACACAAAATGAAGTCGATGGGAATAACCGGTAAAGTAGGACGCTGGATACTCAGTTTTCTGTCAAACAGGACTCAGCGAGTAACGGTCAACCATATAAAATCTAGTCCGAGCACAGTTAAAAGCTCTGTACCTCAGGGTACAGTCCTTGCACCGCTGGTTTTCCTTATTCTCATATCAGATATAAACAAAAATACAAGTCATAGCTTCGTATCATCCTTTGCAGAAGACACAAAAATCAGTATGTAAATTACCTCGGCTGAAGACATTGAAAAACTTCAAGCTGATAATAATAAAATTTTCGACTGGGCAGCAGAAAATCAGAAAATAACATGATGTTTAACAGTGATAAATTCCAGGTACTCAGGTACGGTAAAAATTTGCCCGAAACGCATTGCGTAATAGTGGCTTTAGGCATTGTATGTACTAGCTCTATCTATATATCAATCCTTTAATGTAACATCACTTGAATGTATATACCTTACCTGAATAAACATCTGAATCTGAATCTGAATCTGAAATGAGGACCTTAAACATAATACAGAGTACAAAACACAATCAAATGTACCCATAGTAGGAAAACAGCATGTAAAGGATTTGGGAATAATGATGTCTGACGACCTAACGTTTAGGGAGCATAACCAAGCATATATTGCGTCTGCCAGAAAAATAATCGGATGGATTACGAGAACTTTCAAATCCAGGGATCCCATCACAATGGTTGTACTCTTCAAGTCACTTGTGTTATCCCGTCTTGAGCACTCCTCAGTACTCACTTCCCCCTTCAGAGCAGGAGATATTGCTGAAATAGAGGGAATACAGAGAACATATACGGCACCCATAGTCGCGATAAAGCGCCTAAATTATTGGGATCGTCTCAAAGCCCTTCAAATGTACTCACTAGAAAGAAGACGCGAGAGAGATATCAAATAATATACACATGGAAGATACTGGAGGGCCAAGTATCAAATCTACACAGTAAAATAACAACGTACTGGAGTGAACGATATGGAAGAAAGTGCAGAATAGAACAAGTGAAGAGCAGGGGTGCCTTAGGCACAATCAGAGAACACTGTATAAACATCAGAGTTCCATGGTTGTTCAACACCCTCCCAGCGAGCATAAGAAATATTGCCGGAACAACCGTGGATATCTTCAAGAGGAAACTAGATTGTTTCCTCCAAGGAGTGCCGGACCAACCGGACTGTGGTGGGTATATGGGCCTGCGGGCCGCTCCAAGCAACAGCCTAGTGGACCAAACTCTCAAGTCATGCCTGGCCTCGGGCCGGGCTTGGGGAGTTGAAGAACTCCCAGAACCCCATCAACCAGGTATCAACCAGGTACAGGATTCTCTTCCAGTTCGTATTTCTAATGTTTCTCCTCGTATTGTTCCTTCCTTACGTGGAGAGTCCCCCTTCCGAAGTTTTGTACATCCTTGACCCGCATCACTAAAGCTTTTACCCCTCCTATGGTTCTGAAACGTCTGTTCCTTGAGCACTTTTTACACTTGCGCTCCGTTTCCATCTTCACCGATGGGTCTAAGTCTGCGGATGGTGTAGGCTACTCTGCTGTTTTTCCTGATCGCACTTATGTGTCGCCTACTTCCGGAGACTAGCATCTTCACAACAGAACTTTTTGCTATTCTCTATGCTCTTCATCTTCTGCTTCTTCGTCACTTCTCTTTTGTGGTAGTAGTTGACTCTCGTAGTGCCCTCATGACTCTGGTCCTTTAATCCAGTCCATCCGGTGGTCGTCGAGATTTAATATTGGCTGTTTATCTCCAGCAAATTTAAATCCGTAGAGTTTTGCTGGGTTCCCAGCCATATTGGTGTTTCTTGAATGAGCGTGCGGATGCTGCCGCTAGAGACGCTATCCGCTCTTTTCCCATCTGCCGTAAAAGTATTCCTTATTCCAACTTTTATCCGGTTATTCATTCCTCCATCCTTGCCCGTTGGCAGGGTTGGTCGGTCTTCTGTTGTTGGTAACAAACTACTTACTCTTTAAGCATAGTGTGTCCACGTGGTCTTTCTCTTACCACCGTAACCGGCGGTGGGAAACGGCTCTAGCACGGTTGCGTATTGGCTACACGCGCATAACTCATGGTCACTTAATGGAGCGCTGCCCTGCTCCTTATTGTTCAAATTGCATTGTCCCTTTTACAGTCGCACATATCCTTGATGTGTGTTGTGACTTCCAGGGCGAGCGTGTCTTGTTTTCTGACCGTCCCTCGTTCGCCTTATGCGCTTCTGTTTTCGAATCAACATCCTTAGTGATATTTAGCGCCCACTGATTATTCCGCACATTTGGTGCTACATAGCCTTCCCGGTTTGGTGCCTTCTTTTGATAATTACTTACTTACCGGAGTCGGCTAAACGTGATAGATGATGCACTATCCGAGTTACCCGAGTAGCATACGTGTTTACTAGTTGTGTTTTTTTACGGGGGTTGAGCTTTGCTCTTTCGGCCCGCCTCTCAACTGTCAATCAACTGTTTACTAACTACTTTTTTTTTTTTTTTTTTTTTTTCACACCACACACACACCCCAGGAAGCAGCCCATGACAGCTGACTAACTCCCAGGTACCTATTTACTGCTAGGTAACAGGGGCATTCAGGGTGAAAGAAACTTTGCCCATTTGTTTCTGCCTCGTGCGGGAATCGAACCCGCGCCACAGAATTACGAATCCTGCGCGCTATCCACCAGGCTACAAGGCCCCACGTCTGAACCACAGGAAGCCACGAACCAACTGTCATGTTTTATTTTATTCTTAAGCTCTCCTGTGACATTAAATATCCCATGTAAATTTGTTCTTCTCTTTGTGTGTGTGTTTCTTTCAGATGTGTTTTTTTTTTTGGTTGTCTTTATTTTTTCTTTTGTTGACATTTTCCCCCCTGTACGCTCTTACAAAAAAAAAAAAAAAAAAGACTATATTATTCTAGTAGCCATATTTTTTTTTTCTTTGAAGGGGGTAGGAGTGTTACGACCCCTGGGTTCTTACTTGGCATTGCCAAAAAACCAGGCTCAATAGCGTCCTGTTTCACCATTCACTTAAGTATTTTGCAGTGATAGGCCCTGACTGTTAGGGATTATGTGTGGGGTTTGGAGTAAGTAAATTGCAGAACATTAATTGATAGGTTGGGTTATGTAGGAGTGAATTTATGTAAATATTATATTGATGATGTTCTCTTTTTCTTCTCTCTCTCTCTCTCTCTCTCTCCAGGGAGCCAGGATCTGGCTCATGGTCCCCGGTAGGCAAGAACTCCATGTACATTGACTGATGCCAGAAAGCTAATAGTTACATATCAGCTTGGATAGCTCCGGGGAGCCAAGACCCCCCCAGAAAAGGTGATTGAATTCTACATATACCTCGTATAATACAGCAATAATATGACAGGAGAATTAACAATATGTAACTATATGAATAAAACAAAAATGTATCCTTATGTTTTATTTCATGAATGCACATTATTGTTTCAGTTCACACAAATATTCTCTTCATTATTTTAAGAGGAAAAGATATTATATATATATATATATATATATATATATATATATATATATATATATATATATATATATATATATAATGTCGTACCTAGTAGCCAGAACACACTTCTTGGCCTACTAAGCAAGGCTCAATTTGCCTAATAGGCCGAGTGATTTTTTTTTATTTTCAATAAATTGTTTCCTGTTACTTTATTTTAATTATTATTATATTATATTAGGAACATAAATTATTGACGTAGTTGTGTAGTTAGGTTAGGTTTAGATAGGTTGGTAGGGTTGCTTAGGTACGGTCATATATCTACATTAGTTTTAACTCAAATTTAAACAAATTAACTTGTACTTAATGAAACAGCCAGATTTATCGTTTCATAAGAACAAATTTAGAAAAATATATAAATTCAGGGAAACTTGGCTTATTAAGCAAATCGTGCCTTGCATAGTAGGCCGAGTACGACGTTCTGGCTACTAGGTACTATATATATATATATATATATATATATATATATATATATATATATATATATATATATATATATACTTTGTATATTATTATAATTGTATATAAATATAATATATATGAATATATATATATGAATATATATACATATATATATATATATATATATATATATATATATATATATATATATATATATATTCATATATATATATTCATATATATTATATTTATATACAATTATAATAATATACAAAGTATATATATATATATATATATATATATATATATATATATATATATATATATATATATATATATATATATGTCGTACCTAGTAGCCAGAACGCACTTCTCAGCCTACTATGCAAGGCCCGATTTGCCTAATAAGCCAAGTTTTCCTGAATTAATATATTTTCTCTAATTTTTTTCTTATGAAATGATAGAGCTACCCATTTCATTATGTATGAGGTCAAAATTTTTTTATTTGAGTTAAAATTAACGTAGATATATGACCGAACCTAACCAACCCTACCTAACCTAACCTAACCTATCTTTATAGGTTAGGTTAGGTTAGGTAGCCGAAAAAGTTAGGTTAGGTTTGGTTAGGTAGGTTAGGTAGTCGAAAAACAATTAATTCATGAAAACTTGGCTTATTAGGCAAATCGGGCCTTGCATAGTAGGCTGAAAAGTGAGTTCTGGCTACTAGGTACGACATATATATATATATATATATATATATATATATATATATATATGTCGTACCTAGTAGCCAGAACGCACTTCTCACCCTACTATGCAAGGCCAAATTTGCCTAATAAGCCAAGTTTTCATGAATTAATTGTTTTTCGACTAACTAACCTACCTAACCTAACCTAACCTAACTTTTTCGGCTACCTAACCTAACCTAACCTATAAAGATAGGTTAGGTTAGGTTAGGTAGGGTTGGTTAGGTTCGAGCATATATCTACGTTAATTTTAACTCCAATAAAATAAAATTGATCTCATACATAATGAAATAGGTAGCTTTATCATTTCATAAGAAAAAAGTTGGAGAAAATGTATTAATTCAGGAAAACCTGGCTTATTAGGCAAATCGGGCCTTGCATAGTAGGCTGATAAGTGCATTCTGGCTACTAGGTACGACATATATATATATATATATATATATATATATATATATATAGTGTGTGTGTGTGTGTGCTTATTGTGCTTTTTAGGCAGAACCTTCCAACGGAGAGTAGAACATCTGATTAGGCATAGTTTAAGTTTTCCTAGTTTCTTCATTGAAATCTGCATAAAGATGAAAATATTAACATATTTTAATGATACTTCAGAAAAGAAATATATTATATATATATATATATATATATATATATATATATATATATATATATATATATATATATATATATATGTCGTACCTAATAGCCAGAACGCACTTCTCGGCCTACTATTCAAGGCCCGATTTGCCTAATAAGCCAAGTTTTCATGAATTAATGTTTTTTCGTCTACCTAACCTAACCTAACTTACCTTTTTTTGGCTACCTAACCTAACCTTACCAATAAATATAGGTTAGGTTAGGTTAGGTAGGGTTGGTTAGGTTCGGTCATATATCTACGTTAATTTTAACTCCAATAAAAAAAAATTGACCTCATACATAGAGAAAAGGGTTGCTTTATCATTTCATAAGAAAAAAATTATAGTAAATATATTAATTCAGGAAAACTTGGCATATTAGGCAAATCGGGCCTTGAATAGTAGGCTGAGAAGTGAGTTCTGGCTACTAGGTACGACATATATATATATATATATATATATAATATAATATATATATATATATATATATATATATATATAATATATATATATATATATGTCATACCTAGTAGCCAGAACGCAGTTTTTGGCCTACTATGCAAGGCCCGATTTGCCTAATAAGCCAAGTTTTCCTGAATTAATATATTTACTATAATTTTTTTCTTATGAAATGATAAAGCTACCCTTTTCACTATGTATGAGGTCAATTTTTTTTATTGGAGTTAAAATTAACGTAGATATATGACCGAACCTAAGCAACCCTACCTAACCTAACCTAACCTATATATCTAGGTAAGGTTAGGTTAGGTAGCCAAAAAAAGCTAGGTTAGGTTAGGTTAGGTAGGTTAGGTAGACGAAAAAACATTAATTCATGAAAACTTGGCTTATTAGGCAAATCGGGCCTTGCATAGTAGGCTGAGAAGTGAGTTCTGGCTACTAGGTACGACATATATATATATATATATATATATATATATATATATATATATATATATATATATATATATATATGCAAACAAGCCTGAATGGTCCCCAGGACTATATACAACTGAAAACTCACACCCCAGAAGTCACTCGAACCCATACTCCCACAACTGGTATGTACAGGGACGCCTTAATCCGCTTGACCATCACGACCGGACAAAAGGAAGTGATAGCCGAGGCTATATGAACCACTTCCCCGCCGGCACTCGGATGGTAATCTTGGGCATAGCATTTTATCAAATCACCTCATTCTTTGGGGCACACGTGAGGAACACAAATGCAAACAAGCCTGAATGGTCCCCAGGACTATATACAACTGAAAACTCACACCCCAGAAGTGACTCGAACCCATACTCCCACAACTGGTATGTACAGGGACGCCTTAATCCGCTTGACCATCACGACCGGACAAA
>NC_091154.1:20762219-20897219 GCF_040958095.1 Procambarus clarkii
AGAGGTCCTAAGATGCTGCCCTGTGGCACTCCAACGGTAATTGGTAGAGTGGAAGAAGTTGTATCATTGATGGTTACATATTGGTGTCTGTCACTAAGATAGGATCGGATGTAGTCAAGGGCAAGGCCTCGGATTCCATAATGCTGGAGTTTAAGTAAGAGGTAGTTGTGATTAACAGTATCAAAGGCTTTTCTTAGGTCAATGAAGAGTCCAATCGGAAACTCATTTTTGTCAAGGGCTGAGTAGATAACGTCAAGGAGACTAATGATTGCATCGTTGGTGCTCTTTTGGGACCGGAAGCCAAACTGGCAGGGGCTGAGTATGTCGAATTTTACGAGGTAGGAATAGAGCTGTTTGTAAATAATTTTTTCAAATATTTTTGATAGAATGGGTAGATTTGATATTGGTCTATAATTGTTTATGTCCGCCGGATTGCCTCCTTTATGGACTGGCGTTACTCTTGCTTTTTTGAGGATATCAGGGAAGGTGTGACACTCTATAGATTTGTTGAACAGTAGTGCTATGGGTGGGGCAAGGGCATGGGAGGCTCTCTTGTACACAATGGACGGAATTTCACTGGTGTTCCCTGCCTTGGTTTTTAGAGAGTGCATGATGGACACAACATCTGCCGGGCTGATTGGTGAAAGGAGAAGAGAGTTTGGATAGCTGCCTGAGAGATATGTGTTAATATGTGTCTGAGTCTGTGGGATTTTACTGGCAAGATTAGCACCAACCGTTGAAAAGAAACTATTAAATTCATTTGCCATTTCTAAATCAGTTGACGGTATATCCCCATCCTTGTAGAGTTTTATTTGGTTATGTGAGTGTTGTTTAGTTCCTAGGATACTAGAGATAGTTTTCCAAGTGTTTTTCATGTTGCCTTTTGCTTCATTGAATCTATTCACATAATATGCAAGTTTTGCCTTTCTTATGATACTGGTAAGCATTGATGAGTACCTTTTAGCTACTTCCTTTGAAACTAGGCCAATCCTAACTTTCTTTTCATATTCATGTTTCTTGTTGATTGAGTTGAGAATGCCACTTGTGAGCCATGGATTGTTTAATCTTTTGTCAGTTACTTGCTTGGTAAGAAGGGGACAATGAAGGTTGTAGAGGCTTAGAGTTTTGGAGAGGAAGAGGTTAGCTAATGAATTTATATCATGGGTATTATTGAATTCAGAATCCCAGTTAATATTGTGAAGTGCCTCTGTAAGATTGTCTAAAGCTGATTCACTGTGTAGCCTAAATGAAAGTTTCTTGCTTTTTGGTGGTGTTATGTCCATGTTCGCTATGAGAAAGGTAGGATAGTGGTCAGTTGTTCTGTCGTAGATTATACCAGATACAAGGGGAGCTGTTATGTTTGTCCATATGTGGTCCAAGGTAGTGGCTGATGTTTGAGTGACTCGGGTAGGTTTGGTGATTGTGGGGATTAGCATACAGGAGTTCATGCTGTTAAGGAAATAGTCAACTTGAGAGCAATTTTGTTGACCCAGGTCAATATTAAAGTCTCCTCCCAGAATGATGTGGTTTTTGTTGAGATTGTTGTTTATAATAAGATTCCTTAGGTTGTCTGAGAAAGAAGCTATGTTAGTATTGGGAAATCTATAGATGGCTCCAATAGTCAAAGAGGATTTAAGGGATTTAATTGTAAACTGAGCAAAAGTATATTCACAGTAGTCATCTCTGTCACTAATAACACTGTTGCAGATAAATGTATCTCGGTAATATATAGCTGTGCCACCACCTTTTTTATTAGGCCTACAGTTATGAATGGCTTTATAACCAGCTAAGTTGTAGAGTTGGGTATGGTCTTTATTTAGCCAAGTTTCTGTTAAAATAATGAACGATAGGTTAGTACCTAGTGCTGTGAGTAGTGCATTTAAATCGTCAAAATGTTTACCAAGTGATCTAACATTTTGGTTATAAACTGATAGACAGGTGCTATTTTGGAGTTTGTTTTTAGCCTGGTGTGCTGTGAAATACTTGCAATAATGATGATCAATGTGCTGGTTGGTATAGATATGAGACAGAAGATTTTGATCAGGATCAATATCAGTGTGCATAGGATGCAGAGGGATCACGATACAAGATACACGATAAAGCAAAACACAAGAATAAAAGCAAATACAATAAAATAGTAACAATTTAGAAGTAAAATAAAGATCCAATAGTTAGCCAGGGAGGACACAGAAGTTACATAAAATAAAAAACAAAAAATCAGTAGAGACTGACAATATAAATGTAAAATAAAAAATAATAAGAAAAATAATAATCATAAAAAAATGATCTTGAAGATAATTAGCTTAGTAATGGTTAATTAACAGGGTAATGAAAAGCCCTAGGTTTAGTGACAAGGGGATTAACTAAGAACAAATAATTAAGAGTATAAAACAGGCAAAGATGACAAAAAAAATAAAATAAAAATAAAAATAAACACCTTTGGAAAGGAAAGGCAGAGCTTAAGTACACTTTGGTTGTATGTGAGACTACAAATTATGTTCTGGTTATTCAGCTGATATCCCACAGTCATCCAGGAAAGAAGTGAGGTGTGCTTCAGTGGTTATGACATAAGTTTTTCCAGAGTCAGTCTTCCTAGCTATTATTTTACCATCGCGCACAAAACAATGTTTAATAGCAGTGGATCCTTTGCAAATTCCACGTAGTTTAAATAAGAGTTAAATAAGAATTAAGAAAGCTTACAATAGACTCTGGGACTGGTGTCGCTATGACATGTAATGTGTATGTTACAAAGTCTGCAAACTCTCAGATACTCTAGATAAATAATGTTATTTATAGCCTATACAACAATTAAAGATTTAAATCACACAATTCAAACAACAGAGAATCTACTGTGATGAGAATGTCCTGGGTCATAGTGACTTGTAATGGTTTGTTACTTGACACCACACCACAGTATCATCATGGTTGCTTAAATTGGATGTAAAGGGATTTACTCTTGGTCAGAGCTGTAATAGGTTTGTAGTCTCCGCTTACATTGTTGAGCAGCAGCTCTAGTGGGACGGTTGCTCAGTGACTCAGAATTACTGTCCTCGGAAACTACTGGAGAAACTGGTTCTGGCTGATACTCTCGTTCTGCCAATTCGAGAGGAACCAGCTTCTCTAAAGTTTTTAGAGTAGTGTTGCCTCGGCATAAAACTTTCACTACTCTCAGGACACCTTGATGATCTGGGTGAATGGCAACAATTTTGCCTATGGGCCACTCTGACCTTGGTCCATCACTGTCGACTAGTACTAGGTCCCCTGGTTTAAGTTGCACTTTATTATAAGGACTTGAAGCTCCGTAGTAGTACTCTCGTAGAGCTGTGAGGTATTCTCGAGTCCACACCTCATTCCACCTGTTAATAACCCTTGAGAGATGCTGGTAGCTTTCCACCAAGTCACCTCTGGTTACATGTGACGGGTCTACGGGGTCCTCTTCCGCTAAAGGGATGAGAGGGCTCAGTAGACCTTCATGTATCAAGTGTGAGGGACTCAGAGGTTCTCTCTGGGTGAAATCATCAGACAGGTATGTTAATGGGCGGTTATTGACTCGCGCCTCGATTTCCACAACAATGGTTTGAAGCTCGGAGTAACTGACCTTTTGTCTGTGTAAAGTTTTTCTTAAACACTTCTTGACTGTGCCTATCATTCGCTCATAGAACCCACCTTGCCAAGGGACTCTTGGTGCTATAAATTTCCAGTGACATTGTCGTCTCTGCAGGACTGACTGTACTTCTGGATGATTCCAGACTTCTCGCAGACAAGCTTCTCCTGCCACAAAATTGGAACCATTGTCCGATATCATTAGTTTGGGACAAGATCTGCGAGCTGCAAATCTGCGGAAGGCTTGGATGAAGGCTTCAGCACTCATATCTGAAGTCACTTCCAAATGTACGCCTCTGGTTGTAGCACACGTAAAGAGACAAAGGTATGCTTTCACTGGTATCTTGTCTGGGTTGCCAGTGAGAAGTAAGGCTCCTGTGTAATCAACACCAGTGGTTTCAAAAGGACGAAGATGAACCACTCTTTCTTCACGGAGTGGTGGAGGTCCTGGGTTAGGACATACGCTAGCATCGTATCTTTTGCAGATTACACAGAATTTAATTATTGACTTGACTGTCTGACGACCTTGAGGAAGCCAGTATTTCTGTCTAAGGTCGGTGAGTGTATCTAACACTCCACCATGTAAAGTACCATATTGATGGTGATGTAAAACAAGAAGTTTGGTAATGATGTGGTGTCGTGGTAGAAGAATTGGATTCTTTGTGTCTAGATCAATTTTTGTATGAAGCAAACGTCCTCCACATCTTAGTATATCATGAGTGTTGGCATCATACCAGATACCTAGAGACTTAGTTAATTTATCTGGAAGATTTTCATATTCGCTTCCATATGTCTCTTGTTGTGCACGTTTGTTCCAGTAGATGATAGGTTTGTGAAACTTATGTCGAATTCCTATCTTAGCAAGAAAGTCAAACACATGTGCAGTCACTCTTAATAACTTACTTAAGTTAGAATAATTGTGAGGATCAATGGCTAAGATTCGTTGAGGTTCTGGTTCTTTCATGGGAGTGGTGATATTGGTCACTATGACTTGTGGCTTTTGTTTGGGCCACTGACCACCAACAAGCCATGAAGGTCCATTGAACCACAGCGAGGACTTGATAAGTTGTTTTAGTGTTAATCCTCGAGATAAATAATCTGCAGGATTGTCCTTAGTAGGAACATGTCTGAATTTATATCCAGCAGATAACTCATGAATTTCCCTAACACGATTACTGACGTAGGGAGTTTTGTTGTTGTTGTTTCTTACCCATTGTAAGACTGCCTCATTGTCTGACCACACGACAATCTCACCAAAGTGGATATTATTGAGTGTCTTTGTCAGGCAATGAGCCAATCTTACTCCCACCAGCAATGCAGTCAACTCCATTTGATGTAAAGATCTCTTCTTAAAGGGAGCAACTCTTGCTTTAGATGTGAGCAAAATTGATTGTGCACTATTAACTAAGTAGGCTACAGCGCCATATGCTTTGCCAGAGGCATCGCAGAACACGTGCAAATTGGTGGGTAAGTTTGGTCCTGAAGCATTACGAGGAAATTTCAAAACACCTAACTGATTAAAATCCGTTGAGAGTATCTGCCATTTAGCTTGTAACTCACTTGGTAACGGATCATCCCATCCCATATGTTTCTGCCAGCACTCCTGCATTAGGAGTTTGCCCCGTATTAATATAGGACTAAGTAAGCCTAAAGGGTCAAATGGTTGACTGACAAACGAGAGCAATGTTCTCATGGTAAGGGTTGAGTTATCGGTTTGTACTGACTTGACATTCATCTCGTCAGTACCGGTGTTCCATTCCACGCCTAGAACCTTTAATTGATTGGGGACCTGATAACCTGGAAATTCTTTCTCGATTACCTGGTTTAGTAATTCATTATTTGAGGCCCATGACTGTAGTGGCATATTGGCCCCTAATAGCTCACGGTTAGCCTCATGGTAGATTTCTACCAAATTAGTTTGATCATTAGTTGTTCCCTGGAAATTGTCGACATACAAGTTGTCGCTAATGTCTGCCTTATAAGGGCTATTTGACTTCCTCAAATGGGTATCTAATGTTGCTTGCAAAAGAAATGGGGAAGACGTCGCTCCGAATAATACTGAGGCAAAACGATATGTGATGATATCACTGTTAGGATCCAGTGGATCCTTAATCCAGAGAAACTTTGTGTAGTTACGATCTTCCTCCTGCAAACCTACTCGGAGGAAAGCTTTGCCGATATCAGCTGTATAGGCGAAAACACCAGTGCGGAATCGTAACAGCACATCATGTAGCCTTTGTGTTAGGCTAGGTCCCGTTTGAAGACATTCATTTAAAAACACACTGCTTGGCTTTGCTTTAGCACTACAGTTAAAGACAATACGAATAGGTGTTGTCAATGAGTCTTTCACCACAGCGTGATGAGGTAAATAATGACCTAATTTTCGGTCATCGTTATCAACAACTTCAATAAATTTACTGTTAAGTTGTTGTTGGATGAGTTGATGATACATGTTCAGTTTGTCTGGCTGCTTCTGTAGTCGTGCTAATTGAGACTGCAATTGTGAGGCTGCCATAAAATAATTAACTGGAAGTTGTGGATGATTCAACTTCCATGGGAGTCTTACCCAGTATTGTTTATTTTTATAGACAACTGTATCCAGATATTGCTGGTAAGTCCACATATCATCAGGGCTTGGTTGTTCAGGGATAATACCTAAAGTGTCTAAATCCCACAGACGATGTACAGGTGGATCAGACTCAATATCTTCAGATATTTCTCTGAAACGTAGGGGTGACTGTTCCAAGCCTAGTCACGCCACTATTATGTTATTAGATTGTTGGTTTGTTGACGCTGGATTTTGTCGGAAAAGCACCGGTCCAGTAAGCAATTTGCCTCCAGCAGATGACAACAAATTCATTCCGTGTTGTCTGGTGCATCCCGTTATAAATTTGTAATAATGATCCGCGCCTATAAGTATTCCAACATCAGTGAGGCAGTCAGAATTTATTTTATAATCTGCTAGCCTCATGCGGTTTCGTTTAAGATGTCTCGCAGTGCGAGCTAACCCTGTGACCTGCAGGTCTGTAGGAAGTTTATCTACTACTACAGCTTGTATTGGACTAGTGGAAGATCCAAGTCTCACTAATACCTTAACTACTTGGTATTCACGAGGTCCACTATTGGTCAAGAAACCAGAAATATTTAACCTCACACTTTTGGCAGGTTTTAATTTTAACTGCTCTACTAACTGTTGTGTAATGAAGGTTTTCTGTGATCCTTGATCAAAAAGACCTCTGTTGTTAACTCTAGATCTCCTGTTTATTAGTCTAAGTTGAGCTGTAGGCAGAGTGGTATTATTGCCTGACTCAGTAGCAAGTACATTTGTTTCTTGATGCACTTTGCAATATTGCACTGTGGTAGAATCTGTGGAATTCTCCCCAGTGGTCATGGTTGGTGTAGAAGATTTTCTACATAAGGCGTAGTGATGTACACCTTGGTTGCATCTATTGCAGGAACGTAGCTGCACTACACATTTTTTGGGATCATGAGAGCCCATGCACTTGTGTATTTCTTGCAACCTTTTAATCCTAGTATTATAAGTAGGATAAACAGAGCATTGGTAGGTGGCATGTCCTTGATTACAAAACAGACACCTTCTTTCTTTAGTTGACTTGGTCTCTTTAGTAGACAAGTCATTGGTTATCTCAGAAGGAGACACCGAATAAGTACCTACATTTCCACTTCTTTTCTCAGTGGATGGAGTAGTCTTGGATTTATATTTACTAGACTTATTCAAAGTCGGTTTGGGTTTAACTGAAGTGTCAGTATTAATTGGTTTAGACTCAGGTTTAATTTTATCATGAGTCTTCAACCTGTTAACCGTTATTCTCAATCCCTCGAATATTTGGTCAAGAGTGAGAAACTCGGTGTTATAGTGTGAGCAGAGCTCTGTTAAGACATTTCGAGGTAATTTCCTCTGCAAAAGTAACTTGATTGACCATTCAGAAGCTGGTATATCAACTTTAGTACCTAAGGCTTTTACTAGAGACTCTACTTCTAGTCTGAAGCTTTGAAGTGACTCTGGTCTACTATTTGGTGCATTCAGATCTAGCAATTGGTAATAGAGGGTAGCTATACTCAACTCTTTGTTGCAATAGTTCAACTTCAACAGTTTTGTAGCTTCCTCATAATTACTCTCATCGAGAGTTAGGTTATGTATAACCTTTTCAGCCTCTCCTTTGAGAAGACTAAGTAGGTATGAGAATTTAGAAACCTTGTCAAGAGACCGTTTCTTATGTATATGAACTTCAAATGAAGTCCAAAAATTATCCCAGTTTTCTGTATCTAATCCTGAAAATGTAGGTAAGTCTAAAGTAGGTAAACGAACCTCTGGTAGTTGGTTACTGAATTGAGACCCTGTGGTACTGGTATTGGATTTAGATTGTTTTGCTAGTTTAGATAGCATGTAAAGTTTATCTTGAGTCTCATCTTCATACTGGGAGATATCGTCTACAATTTGACCTACTTCATCAGGATCAGTTTCTGTGGTATTCAGTAGAGTAATATAAGACTGACTTGTAGACCTAACTTGATCAAATTTCAGATCAGCTACTCTTACTGATGTCTCTAAGTGATAAGAGTCAATGGGAGTTTCTTTAGATAAGCTCTCAGCCTTGTTAATTAGTCTGGTCAAATGACCTTTAAGGCCAATATAGGTTCTCCTTAATTGTTCAGGAGTAGCCATGTTGGGCTTGGGTCCAAACTTCATGGGATTAGTATATGTATTACTAATGAAGCTTGGGTACTTGTTCATTAGTGGACAAGTAACATTAAATGTAGCCTAATTTAATGTGGCTAATTTATACTCTACCTCACTTGAGGGAATTCTCATTATCTGCTGATGTAGACCTGACCAAATGTAAACTGTGTCAACAAAATTATTCGCACACCCTCCGTCACTATGTGATGGAGTGCGAAAAGATACGTGAATATAGAGACAATTCTATAACCAATGTTCCAGCGATGTGTCAATATTTCATTCAAAATGATCTGCTACCAGAAATTTTAGCCAAATATCCCCAGTTTGCTAACTGTAGGTAGTAACTAAGTGATTGTAACCTATCCACAGCTGCCCACTGGATGGGGGGCGGTGTGCAGGACAAACATATAAATTTTGACACTAGCTCTCCACATATATCAGTTGCTTAATTTAGAACCTGTACTTGAGGTCGATCTCGAACCCATTGTTGATGTGATGACTTATATTGAATTTTGTAACTAGCTCATCAAGATTGTAACTTGCTTAGCTAAATGAATTGTGGGGTTCAGTCCCTGAACCCATTATGTGCCTCTGTAACCCTTTCCACTACCGCCCACAAGATGGGTATGGGGTGTATAATAAATGAACTAAACTAACTCACTTGAGGTTAAATGTACCTACCTAACAACAAGTAGCTAGATATTTTGTGCATTGTCTGAACTTCACCATTAGTTCTCGTCCAGTTAGCTCTTCCTATATCACCATTAGAGGTAATGGGGATCATCCAGCAATACACAAAATAGATACACAAATAATGAGTACAAGAGAAATATTATGGAGACACTCCAATCAGAGTTATCTCAAAATTTAATCCCACCCTGGATAGGGTCAGCACAAATAGTATAATACATACACTACTGACTAGCTTAAGTCTAGTCGTGATAATTCCTATCTAAGAACTATAAATTTATTTAGTCTGGGCTTGTACCAAATTCAGCACAATCTCAGCCTAAATTCTACCTAATAAGGTTGGTAAAGATTATTGTGGTGCAGTAAGGTGAATATAATTGTGCTGTATTTTTGTTTTTTATAGTTTATAAGTGTGCACTTGCACACACAAGTGAAACAATTATGTACAGTTAAGTTTGGCTTGTTAGCCACAGCCGTTTGTGATAGTTGATGGTGTTGATCAACTTGTCAACCACATGCAACCTAGACTCACCTGACAAGTGTACACCATCACTGGCCAGGTTTTGTCTATAAGGTCTGGCTGTAAATTGGATATAAGTGGCATCCAATCTCACTCGTTTTTTCAGCCTGAAATTTATGTACTTAGCAGCTCTCTGGTAGTATTCTGGTATTACTCCCCAACGATTATCTTGACTTGGTTGGCGAGGTTCCACTAACGTGAATACTACCGAATTACTGATGAGCTTGAAAGAAGAAATTATGGCTTTAAGGTGCTTGATCACCTCAGCTGGATGACGAGTAGGATGGATGCCATTACCACCTAAGTATATAATGGTTAGATGGTGAGGCCACTCTAACGCAGGTGTTAGTGTGGAATTGTTATAAAAGTTATGAGCTGTTGCTCCTGGTGACCTAAAGATTCTTACTTCTGTATGAGGTATAGGTCTAAGTGTTGTGGGTAATTGACTGTGTCCCACGAGTGCTACCTTATACATGAGGTGAAAGTAGCAATGAATTGGTGTGACTTAGACTAACTTATGTGTTACGCTGTTGGCAGACACAATTAATTAAATGGTTAGTCTAGACTACGTCACACAAGGATTAGTTATTACTAATTAGTATTTATAATCATAATTTATGTTTATCCGGTTCGAAGGACCATAATGTGGGACATTTGGGGCTTGACTCTATTTATTTAAATATTAATGTAATGAAAATCAATTACGAAGGACCACCCACTTTTATAGTAAAGAGGGAAACTAATAAATTATGATCATTAGAAATTTCTAGATGAACCAGTAACTATGGATAAATACTAGAGAATATAATCACTTGTATAATTAATGGGCTGTATATAATTTAATTGAATCAAAGCCTCAAACACCTACATTGGGGGGGTATTACTAGAACTTCATATATGTCTAGGAACTAGTGTGGTTCGTACACCAGTTCATTATGTAATAACCTAATCCTATGATCAATTATGGAATCAATAAAATAGTCACCAATAAGAACATAGATTATGAAAATGAGAAATTAATGATTATAATAAACACGTGTTAATCCAGAAAACAGTGATCCATAGTGATAATACACTACAGATAATGTAATTAAAGGAATACGGAAAAGGGTCTTAGCTTGAAGACGTTTTCCAAGACATCGGTTATGACTCATCCTCGGAATCTCCTGAACTCATCATGGAACACTGGGAGATGATTAACACGGGAAATAACAGCTTGGGGAATTTTTCACACACGCTGCAAATCAAAATATTCAGTAGCAAATTATTAGGCTGCTAAATATCTATGTTCAAGAAATTAAAATGGAGTGTGGAGATAGATAATAACCTGTGGTTTATTGTAGTCGCTCGGCGTAACGACAAGCTACCCAGCTATAACCTATCCATAATGATGCATCAAAAGGGAATAAAGGTACTTAGCTAATAGGGCACTGTGTAAGTTGAGGCTTGCCGAAGCTCGCGTCCTAGGTTCTGGCGTCGTAATAATGAACACGTGGTGTCGAGCTTAGCCTAGATGTTGACGCGCTTCTCTGGCCGGTCACGTTGGCTACACGGAACCAATTAGCAGGTTCCCGGCTGAACGTCAAGTTAATTCTCATTGACAATCCAACACGAAGTATCCCGTGACACTAAAAACCAGCTAAGTTGCTATATTCTGCAACTAATAAAATAAATAAAATAAAATAAAATGTTTATTTAGGTAAGGTACTATTATAGACTGTGGGTTGGTTGGTGTTGTCGTCGTTGATCCTTCTCTATGGACAACCCAACCCACAACTCGGCAGAGTGCTTATACTAGGAGATCACCCTTGGCGCTTCTGGCTCTTGGAGAGGGGCTCAACGTCACACGTTTAGGGGATGCGGCTCCAACACTTAGCCTCGTTGTCACGTGCACACACCCACTCGAGCCGCTGTGACTCCCCACTCTCTCCTTATGAGATATGATCTCCTCAATCCCCTATGACTTACTAGTATTACCTCCTACCCTGTCCACGGCAGTGGTTCTTGGTTCTTTCTCTCTCTCTCTCCTTCTTTACTACCTCCTGGGAAGCCTCACTAGGACAAGGGCAAACACCAGCAAATTGTGACACATTTACTGGACAAAGCACATACACGATACATACACACATATAATAATAATGAATCCTATACTCTATAATATCACAATCAGGTTGCACTCCAACACCATCAGAACTCTATTATCAGCTTATCAAGTGGTATCCTATCTCCTGGTTCACCACCTGATACTATCAACCTCCTCAAGTTGATCAAGCCTACATACACTGTTGCACCATCAGCAAGATAACATATATATATAGAGAAAATCAGCATTTGAATGCAATAACATATACCAGTATAAATGTTCATTGATACTTCAGTATAAAAAAACTCCTTGACATAAGAATGCCAACAGTCACTCACCTCTCACTGCGTCTTGCACGCTAATGACAACCAAACACTATCAACTCCCTATAAGTAATCCACCAGAACTTCTCCTTCCACCTCTGGAAGTTCACTACCCTAATATCCTTAGGTTCTTCCGGGCTTCACTACCAGGATCCTCTGCAGCTCCTCCAGGCTGCTATCATGAAGTTTCCTTGAGCAACTACGGTGCTTCACCCTTCTGCTAGGGTCCTCCACAGCTCTCTTGGCTGCTACACCCTGAAGTTTCCCCGAGCAACTATGGTGCTTCTCCACCTCTACAGAAGCACGTGACACTCCTCTTCACTGCTGCTTCTCCTCACAGCTCGAGGTCCTCTGCTCCACTACCTTGGAGTCTCATCAGCTACTTCATCTGCTGGCTTCGAAGTTCTCAGCAACTTCTTCCCCAAAAGACAAACCTGCAACCCATCGACACTCCAATAAAATGTTCCCCTTTAACACATAAACAAAAATAACCACACAATATGCTTGCCTCAAACCTCTATCTGTTCTCTACATACAGTGAGAGTGGACTCCCCCGTTTTGGGCGGGTCCATACTCCACCTCGCCTGGCGGCGGTCCTCACTCGCTGGGAGGGTCTTCCTCCGTCAAGAGCCAGGCTCCCTCAGTCGTCCGCCAGCGCTCAGAGGGGGCGGACGTCGCTCCGTGCTCCTCCCTCTTCACTCTCCTATTTCAGGCTTTCTGCCTTATTAAAACATGTCTAACTTATAAATAAACATTGCTACCGTCGCTGGGCACACGACCAACTACAAGTGATCACTATGAACTGGCGTATATCGTGCTTACCACAGATTAACTGATCGAGGGCGCTTTTCCTCTGACGGCGTCTGGTCAGGGCGCTCCACACAGCCCACGAAAATGCCTCTGAGTAGCTTATTAAACTCTGCTCGTCGACCAGGACTTGATACCACAACGTTCCCAGCTCGGTTCCACAGCTGGCACGTCTACACACTTCTCTTCTCTTCGAGATATATCACTAGGGGTTCCCTTCTGGCGGGAGCTCAAATGGAGCGCGGCTTCCCCCTGCGATGTCTGGCACTCAAGTGAGGTCAAGGTCCTCCGGAAGCGAGCCTCACGCCTCCAGCAAAATGTCCACATCTCCTCGCCAGTCATTTATCTGTTTTCTTCTTCATTGCCCATGATCTCAAACTGTTATACATATCCAAGCAACTATTTTACATATGCGTTATCACTTCAATATTCGCTAGACCTTCTAATCAGGTCAGGCTTGACGAATAACTCTCAAGGAGGGAGACTCGTTTCTCCTGTAGGCTGAGATCATAACACTCCCCCCCCCCTTTATTTTTGAGAGTTATTCTAGTGGCTAGGCTCGAGATAACGCATCAGCCACTACATTGTCTCGCCCTCTTATGTGCGTTATCACCAGGTCATACTCTTGGAGCGATAAAAACCATCTGGTTAATCTCTGGTTTGCATGCTTCATTTTCTTCAGGAAAACTAGGATTATGGTCTGTATACACCGTCACTGGGTGTCCCCCCCCCACTCACATACACTTCAAAATGTTTCAATGCCATCACCAGGGCCAAAGTCTCTTTCTCAACTGTACTGTACGACCTCTGGTGCTTAACGAACTTCTTCGAGAAGAAGGACACGGGGCGGTAAATTTCATCATTCTGCTGCGTCAGTACAGCTCCGGCCCCTATATCACTGGCATCTACAAATAACGTAAACGGCGCTTCAAAATCTGGCGACACTAGTACAGGTGCCTCAGTCAACAGTCTTTTGGTCTTCTCAAACGCTTCTTGTGCTGTTCCATTCCACTCCCACTTCTTGCTCTTTGATAGCAAACTCGTCATAGGAGCGGCTACGGTGGAGAAATTTTCACAGAACTTCCGGTAATACCCAATCATACCGAGGTATCTCAACAATTCTTTCTTACTCCTGGGCACCGGGAAGTTGTCAATGGCCTCCACCTTTGTTCTTACCGGAGCAACCTCGCCTTGCCCTACTATATATCCAAGGTACTTCAGGCGGGCTCTCCCGAACTCGCTTTTTGCCAAGTTGATCGTCATGTTGGCCTTCTCCAACCGATCGAACAAATCTAAAAGTCGATCCACGTGATCCTTCCAGGAATCAGCGAACACCACAATATCATCGATGTACACTGCACATCCAGTCGCGCCTTGTAATACCTGATTCATTACTCGTTGAAAACAACTACCACTATTCTTCATTCCGAACGGCACCACTTTATATTGGTACAAGCCGTCGGGTGTCACGAACGCTGAGATCCTCTTGGCCTCCTCAGACAGGGGAATCTGGTAGTATCCCTTCAACAGGTCTATCTTCGAGACATACCGTGCACTCCCAATCCGATCTATGCAATCGTCAATGCGTGGTATCGGAAACGAGTCAGCGACCGTGAGTGCATTCACTTTCCTATAATCGGTACAGAACCGGTACGTGCCGTCACTCTTCTTCACGAGGAGGCACGGCGAACTCCAGTCACTGTCGCTAACCTCTGCCAAGTCGTTATCTAGCAGATACTTCACTTCTGCTCTCATTGCCGCTGCTTTCTCCGGGTTAACTCTGTAAGGGTGCTGCTTGATGGGCTCAGCACTCCCTACACTCACTTCGTGCACCGTTCCGCGGTGTCTTCTAGGCACGTCCGTGAATAACGACTTATTCCTCCGTAGGATCTCCACTAGCTCCTGTCGTTGGTCATCCTCCAAATGACCCAGACGCTCACCTATCTTGGCCAGGCTTTCTGTATTTGATATCTTCGCGCCATCGGCCTTCTCTAACTTACAGTTCTCCTCTTCTATCCCTTTTCCGTCTCCTCCACACAGCACCGTCGCCTGCAATGGGGTTTCCATCGGTTCTTCATCGCCTAGAGGCTTATCTCTGTCATAGTACCTCTTTATCATGTTCACGTGGCAAACCTGTGACTTCCTCGGACGATCTGGCATGTGGATTACATAATTCACATCCCCTAATGCCTTCTGGATGGTATATGGTCCACAAAATCTCGACTCGTATATACTTCCTTTTACCGGTAGCAGGACTAACACCTGATCTCCTTCTTGAAATTTCCTGCCCTTCGCCTTCCTGTCGTGGTACCTTACCATCTCTGCCTGGGATGTCCTCAAATTTTCCTTGGCCAAATCTCTGGCCCTAGAGAGTCGCTCTCTAAAAGTCTTCACATATTTTCCCACGTCCACCTTAGGCCTATCCACGGTGAGCTGCTCCTTCAGCACGCCCACTGGGCTCCTCACGGAGTGTCCGTCCACCAGTTGAAATGGGGTGAATCCGAGTGATTCTACTACCGCATCCCTGATGGCGAACAACACGGATGGTAATGCCTCGTCCCAACTACTCCCTTCCTCAGCGCAGTATATCCTCAACAAGCTCTTTAGCGTTCCATGGAAACGCTCCAATGCTCCCTGCGACTGAGGGTGATACGGTGACGAGCGCACTTGCTCTACTCTCCATCCTTTCACAGTTTCCCTAAACAACTTCGACTGGAAGACACTCCCCTGGTCCGTCTGGATAACCTTGGGCATTCCTACCCACGCAATGTAGTTCTGTAGTCTATCCAGAACGGCTCTCGACGTCACTCTTCTCAGGGGGATTGCTTCAGGGAAACGGGTGGCCGTGCACATTATGGTCAGTAAGTACTCGTGGCCTTTTCTGGTCCTCGGCAACGGACCTACACAGTCTATCAAGACTCTCTCAAAAGGCTCGCCAAATGCCGGTATGGGCTTTAAGGGTGCCTTTGGTATAGCCGGAGCCGGCTTACCTGCACGTTGGCACGCCAAACATGTCCTACAATATTTCTTTACCTCCTTCCACACGTTCGGCCAGTAGAAGTGCTCCTGCACCTTATTTAAGGTCTTCTTCACCCCCAAGTGCCCTGCCATATCTACGGAGTGGGCTAGTTCTAACACAGCCGCCCTAAACTCCTTCGGCACTAACACTTGGTGCTTTTCCAACCATACCTTATCTGCGCCGGCTTTGTCCGGTCGCCATTTCCTCATTAGTACATCATCGTCCAAGTAGTAATACACGGGGGACTCCGGACATGAATTTCCCCCTTTTGCCTCCCTGATTAGATCTATAAACTCCTCTTTCTGAGCCCTAATCAGGTCCGCTCGGTTCACGCTGAACTTTTCAGGTAGGGTCATTTTCACTTCCTGTCTCCTCGAATCCTCATTCTTCTGAGCTCGATCTTCGTCGAACAGCCCAGACATGTCCATGTTGACCTCCTCCCTTGGTGGAGTCGACACTGCCATATCATCTCCAATGTCTTCCTCGGCGGCTACGTCCGACTCTGTCACTACACAGGCCGGGTATACGATGACTTGATTGTCCTCTGCCTCATTTTCAAGGATGCTGGCTAGATCTATCTTGTCCGGCGTTCCACTTGTACCGCGGTCCTTCTGGTTCACCTCCGGCACAGTTTTTACTATCAGCTCTGGCAGCACCTTGGACCCACACAAGTCGTTCCCCAGGATCACTTGGACTCCTGGAACAGGTATGTTGGGGCACACTCCCAACATCACCTCCGCCGACAAATAATCTGACTTCAACTGGACAGCACACACGGGCATGTCACTCTTAGACAACAACCCATGAACCTTTATCCTCCTACTGCCAGCTAACAGTCGATCATTTCTTATTAGGCCTCTCAGAATCAAGCTCTGATTGGCTCCAGTATCCCTGAGGATACTAACCTCCACCTCGGGTTGACCTTCTATGCCGACCCAACCTTTACTAATGAACGGCCTATACCGCTCGTTCATCAAATCTACATTCTGTGGTTTGTCTTGTTGTACATCAACGTACTTCTTCCGGGGATCACATGTCGTCAGGGTCACGACTCTCTTGCCCTGCCGACAATCTCGCATCATGTGACCTGATCTGTTGCACTTGTAGCATCTCATTTGGGAGAAATCTCTTCTATACGCCCCCGAGTGGCTCTGACTCTGCCCACTCGTATTGGAGTTCCTCGGGCCAGATGTACTACTCATACTCTGTGGAGCTTCATTGGACTCTTGTCTCCTCTGCACATTTTTATTTTCCTGCTTACCTCCAGCAGGCGGACTCGGCAACTTTCCTTCCTGGGGCTTAAACTTAGCTGGTCTGCTTGTCTGCCCCCCAAAACTTCTTCCTCCCCAGACTCCACTGGGTCTGCTATTGCTGCGTCTCGCCTTGCTTCTTACTCTGTTCTCTCTTAAGCTCTTGTATGCTTCAGTAATCATATCCGCCCTATCTGCGGCATCTTTCACCTCCTTTATCCTTGCTTCTTGGATCTTGAACTTTGTTTCGGGATGCATCATCTCCAAGAACTTCTCCATGACCATCAGTTGCTTCAGGTCAGCGTAAGATCCAACTCCAGCAGCCTCAATCCACTTCTGGAATCGTCTTTCCAGATCCCTTGCTGTCTCAGCAAACGTACATGCTCCAACTTTCACCATCTCTCTGAAACGCTTTCTATAAGCTTCTGGGGTTAACTGAAACGAGCGCAATATGCTGCTCTTTACCGTGGCATAATCCTGGCACTCTTCCAGTGACAATTGGGTGTATGCCTCCCTGGCTGCACCGGTCAATCTTAACTGGACCAGCTGGGCCCATTCCTCCTGTGGCCACTCCTTGATACAGGCTACTTTTTCAAAGTGCTCGAAAAAGCTCTCTGCCTCTTCGGGAACAAACAAGGGAATGTCCTTCTCCCTAACCCCAACATCTGGTGGGTGTGATACCTGGGTGGTGCTCTCTGGCAACCCATGTTCAATCCTTTGCTCAGCCAAGGTTCTATTCGCTTCTATCCGCATTTGTTTTGTTCTCTCTTTTTCTTTTTCGACTTGGGCTTTTTCTTTCTCCTGTTCCAACTCCAGTTCCCTTACTCTGGTTTTCTCTTTTTCTTTCTCCACCTCTAGTCTTGCTTTCTCTTTTTCTATTTCCAGTCTGGTTTTTTCTTTTTCCTTCTCTGCTTCATTTTTCATCTGGAGTTCTAATTTCATCTTTTCCAGCTGGAACTGTCTCTCCTTGTCCTCTCGTTGTTGCTGCATCTGGAGCTCTAACTGGAATCTCTCCCAGCTCCTATTTCGGCTACTCCTGCTACTGCGGCTACTCTTGCTGCTCCTACTCGATCCCTGGGATCTCACTTCATCCTGCCCATCCTCCTCCTTTCCACTTTCAGCTCCTTTTTGGGCTCCTTGCTCTGCCGCTTCATTTTTGGCTCTTAACTGCCTCAGGATCTCATCCTTCATCCCAGCTACTTTAGATGCTTTCAACCTAATACCACATTTTTCTGCTATTTGTTTCAATTGATCCCTCGTGCAACCTTCCAAGTCCTCAGGCTTGCCTGACTCCACAAACGCTTGCACCTTATCCATCTTTGTCCTGTGAGTCTTCCCAAGAGAGAGAGTATACACCTGCGGTCACACAGTTTATCTCAGCAGGGGTGTACAAATCCACTCTTGGACAGGGTGTGGGTGTGTCAGTTCACTATCCCGGACACAGGCCCCCAATTTATTATAGACTGTGGGTTGGTTGGTGTTGTCGTCGTTGATCCTTCTCTATGGACAACCCAACCCACAACTCGGCAGAGTGCTTATACTAGGAGATCACCCTTGGCGCTTCTGGCTCTTGGAGAGGGGCTCAACGTCACACGTTTAGGGGATGCGGCTCCAACACTTAGCCTCGTTGTCACGTGCACACACCCACTCGAGCCGCTGTGACTCCCCACTCTCTCCTTATGAGATATGATCTCCTCAATCCCCTATGACTTACTAGTATTACCTCCTACCCTGTCCACGGCAGTGGTTCTTGGTTCTTTCTCTCTCTCTCTCCTTCTTTACTACCTCCTGGGAAGCCTCACTAGGACAAGGGCAAACACCAGCAAATTGTGACACATTTACTGGACAAAGCACATACACGATACATACACACATATAATAATAATGAATCCTATACTCTATAATATCACAATCAGGTTGCACTCCAACACCATCAGAACTCTATTATCAGCTTATCAAGTGGTATCCTATCTCCTGGTTCACCACCTGATACTATCAACCTCCTCAAGTTGATCAAGCCTACATACACTGTTGCACCATCAGCAAGATAACATATATATATATAGAAAATCAGCATTTGAATGCAATAACATATACCAGTATAAATGTTCATTGATACTTCAGTATAAAAAAACTCCTTGACATAAGAATGCCAACAGTCACTCACCTCTCACTGCGTCTTGCACGCTAATGACAACCAAACACTATCAACTCCCTATAAGTAATCCACCAGAACTTCCCCTTCCACCTCTGGAAGTTCACTACCCTAATATCCTTAGGTTCTTCCGGGCTTCACTACCAGGATCCTCTGCAGCTCCTCCAGGCTGCTATCATGAAGTTTCCTTGAGCAACTACGGTGCTTCACCCTTCTGCTAGGGTCCTCCACAGCTCTCTTGGCTGCTACACCCTGAAGTTTCCCCGAGCAACTATGGTGCTTCTCCACCTCTACAGAAGCACGTGACACTCCTCTTCACTGCTGCTTCTCCTCACAGCTCGAGGTCCTCTGCTCCACTACCTTGGAGTCTCATCAGCTACTTCATCTGCTGGCTTCGAAGTTCTCAGCAACTTCTTCCCCAAAAGACAAACCTGCAACCCATCGACACTCCAATAAAATGTTCCTCTTTAACACATAAACAAAAATAACCACACAATATGCTTGCCTCAAACCTCTATCTGTTCTCTACATACAGTGAGAGTGGACTCCCCCGTTTTGGGCGGGTCCATACTCCACCTCGCCTGGCGGCGGTCCTCACTCGCTGGGAGGGTCTTCCTCCGTCAAGAGCCAGGCTCCCTCAGTTGTCCGCCAGCGCTCAGAGGGGGCGGACGTCGCTCCGTGCTCCTCCCTCTTCACTCTCCTATTTCAGGCTTTCTGCCTTATTAAAACATGTCTAACTTATAAATAAACATTGCTACCGTCGCTGGGCACACGACCAACTACAAGTGATCACTATGAACTGGCGTATATCGTGCTTACCACAGATTAACTGATCGAGGGCGCTTTTCCTCTGACGGCGTCTGGTCAGGGCGCTCCACACAGCCCACGAAAATGCCTCTGAGTAGCTTATTAAACTCTGCTCGTCGACCAGGACTTGATACCACAACGTTCCCAGCTCGGTTCCACAGCTGGCACGTCTACACACTTCTCTTCTCTTCGAGATATATCACTAGGGGTTCCCTTCTGGCGGGAGCTCAAATGGAGCGCGGCTTCCCCCTGCGATGTCTGGCACTCAAGTGAGGTCAAGGTCCTCCGGAAGCGAGCCTCACGCCTCCAGCAAAATGTCCACATCTCCTCGCCAGTCATTTATCTGTTTTCTTCTTCATTGCCCATGATCTCAAACTGTTATACATATCCAAGCAACTATTTTACATATGCGTTATCACTTCAATATTCGCTAGACCTTCTAATCAGGTCAGGCTTGACGAATAACTCTCAAGGAGGGAGACTCGTTTCTCCTGTAGGCTGAGATCATAACAGTACATACATAAAGTAAATTTTTACAAAGATTGGTTGACTTATAGGTAGAGCTAGTACATACAATGCCTAAAGCCACTATTACGCAAAGCGTTTCGGGCATGATAAACTTAAATGACAAGCTTAAGACTAATTGAGCATAATGAGTAGAATGAAAACAAGAAATGAAAACACAGATGAAAAAGCAGCACAAATACAATTATGTCGTCAAACAGCGCTCTTTTTAAAAAAAAAAAAAACAGACATTGGTTGACAATAGAAGGGTATGGTAGGTTACAGGGAATTTATTAGGTATAGCTTCGTTTTTAACTTAAACTGGTTGAGAGAGGTACAGTCTTTAACATGGTTGGGAAGGTCATTCCACATTCTGGGCCCCTTGATTTGTAGTGAATTTCTAGTTTGATTAAGTCGTACTCTAGGAATATCAAAACTGTATTTATTTCTGGTGTGGTGCTCATGGGTTCTGTTACAACCTTCTATGAAGCTTTTGAGATCAGGATTGGCATTATAGTTTAGCGTTTTATATATGTATAATACACATGAGAGAATGTGCAGTGACTTAATGTCTAACATATTCAGAGATTTGAGCAGGGGTACCGAGTGATGTCTGGGGCCAGAGTTGGATATTGTCCTAATAGCAGCTTTTGAGTAATTAGAGGACGTAAGTGATTTTGGGTAGTAGAGCCCCAAGCACAAATACCATAGTTGAGATATGGATAGATAAGGGAGTAATAGAGAGTCACCAGGGCAGGGAGTGGTACATAATATCTGATCTTAGAAAGAATGCCCACAGTTTTTGAAACTTTTTTAGATATATTTAGAATGTGTCCCTGGAAATTTGGCTTGTGGTCAATAAGAATGCCAAGGAATTTGCCATCTAATTTGTTACAAATTTGGGTATTGTTTATTTTGAGATTTATTTGATTAGAGGCTTTATTGCCAAACAGAATATAGAAAGTTTTGTCAATGTTAAGGGTGAGTTTGTTGGCAGTTAGCCAAAGATGGACTTTATTTAGCTCAGTATTTACTGTGGCATTTAGAGCAAGGGGGTCTGGACTGGAGTAAATGAAGGTTGTGTCGTCAGCAAATAGAATTGGTTTGAGGTGTTGGGAGGCATTTGGAAGGTCATTAATGTAGATGAGAAAGAGGAGAGGGCCAAGTATGCTGCCCTGAGGAACACCAATGTTGATGAGTAGGGTGGGAGAAATTGTATTATTCACAGAAACATATTGGAGCCTGTCAGTAAGGTAGGATTTGAGGTATTGTAGGGAGTGTCCTCTGACTCCATAATGATGTAATTTAAGAAGAAGGCTTTGGTGGTTGACAGTATCAAAAGCTTTACGCAGGTCCACAAATAACTCAACAGGGAACTCATTTTTATCAAGAGCTGCATGAATCGAGTTAAACATACTAATAAGTGCATCGTTAGTGCTTTTTTTGGGTCTGAAGCTATATTGGCAAGGGCTAAGTATATTGAGTTTGGCTAGATATGAGTAAAGCTGCTTATAGATTAGTTTTTCAAAATTTTTTGACAAGTTTGGCAGGATTGATATAGGTCTGTAGTTGTTAACATCTGTGAGATCACCACATTTGTGGACAGGCGTTACTCTCGCTTTTTTTAGAATATCTGGAAAGGTTTGGAGTTCAAGTGACTTGTTGAAGAGCAAAGCAATAGTCTTCACACCTCAATAGTCTGAAGAGCAAAGCAATAATCTTCACACCTCACAGTGGCGACTTTCCTCCTCCCGCTCTCGGTGGCGTCCTCCAGCAAGATGGCTTCTGGCTTCTCGATCCTCCCTACCCCGCTCCGCGTCCCGCATTTGATACACAAATTATTTACTACGAATAATATCATTTCTCGCAATTGCGATTGAAATGCTCGGATAAGGACGGGTTTATTATTCAGAGGAGTTAAATATTATTATTTGCTCGTTTTACGATGGTAAACAAGCAATGGAGATGAATTAAAGTTTCTCCAGGGCATTCACGCGTGACGTTAAATTTATTACCAGATAACAGTTGTAACTATAAACGCTCTATTTGGCATTAGTTAGGGATCAGTTTATCTGTAAATAATTACCACACAGAACTCCGTTGTTTTATAGAGAATCAAACTCAATTCTCTGACACTCTGGATATAGATGTGTTTATTATAATGGAATCTGACGCAATACTGGCGTCTGGTGACGTAAGAATTCTAGCCTTATTGTACAGATGTAATTATTAGTACATGTGAACTCTACGTTTGGTTAATTTTAATTACTACAGTGATTAGTAGATTTAGTAATAATTAATAATAATACAACAGTGTTGTATTATCGTTGGAATTTTCCAACACACAGCCAGTCCAGACCAGCTCATTCTAACCCTTTAACTAATGCACCTTCTGTTTCAGACATAACTAACCCTGTTAAATTGTCTAGCCCCACGACACCTAAGAGTGAACAGGGGTTATCTTCTTGAGGTTATCTTGAGATGATTTCGGGGCTTTAGTGTCCCCGCGGCCCGGTCCTTGACCAGGCCTCCACCCCCAGGAAGCAGCCCGTGACAGCTGACTAACTCCCAGGTACCTATTTACTGCTAGGTAACAGGGGCATTCAGGGTGAAAGAAACTTTTGCCCATTTGTTTCTGCCTCGTGCAGGAATCGAACCCGCGCCACAGAATTACGAGTCCTGCGTGCTATCCACCAGGCTACGAGGCCCCACGATTACCCCGAAGGGTAATTCTGTGAATAATGTCTCTTCTCCCCAACGTATCTGTGGTCACTGTAATCGTCCAAACCACGTTATGAGCAGTTGTTGGCAACTGTACCCGGAAAAAAGACCCAATGCTCTCGTTGTGACACAGGGCTTGAGGCCTTCGGAAGGGTTAGGGAGTAAGACCTCCAACCCACAGTGGTTGGACTTGCTTACCCCATTCTTATCGAAAGGGAGACTACTTTTGTCTGAGGGTTCTTCCTGGAAGGACGTGGTGATCTTCCGAGACACCGGTACCATCCAGACTTTAATTTTAGAGAGTGCTTTGCAAGGTGCCAACACTCTCGACACTGGAGAGGTGGTACTGGTCGAGGGTGTCACTAGTGATACTCGAGCAGTACCCCTCCATAAGGTTACCCTGGAATCTGATTTCCACAAGGGTGCTTGTACAGTCGGAGTCACTTCGTACCTACCTTACCCTAATGTTGATGTAATATTGGGTAATGATTTAGCAGGAGATAAGGTAGGGGACCCCAGACTGCCTATTATGTTGCCTACCCCTAAGGTTTCCCCTGGATCCACCCGCCGCAGAGGATAATATAGTGTACCCTGCGTGTGCGGTGACCCGGTCTATGGGACTTAAATGTAAGGGCAGCCCTGTGCTTGCCAAGGTGGTAAATCCCGAGGACACGAGAAACTTTCCGAGTGGTGAAAGCCAAGTGGACCTTGCGGACACATTCATGACCCAACTCGATGACGTGGCCGAGGACATTGTGGAGAGCCTACCACCGCCACCTACTGAGAGTAGTGAGGAGGTGGAGGAGAACACTGTTGAGCCTCGGCCAATGGCATCTGACCAAGGCCTGGAGGCCTCCTTGAGTGAGTTACAGAAAGCTGACCCCAGTCTTGCAGAATGCCATGAGTTAGCCACCTCTGAGGAGGAAATTGTAGACGCAGCAACTGGGTACTACTACAATGATCGAATTTTGATGAGAAAATGGAGACCGCAGAGTGCTCCCTTGTCAAATGAGTGGGAGATAGTCCACCAGGTTATGTTGCCGACCTGCTATAGAGAAAGAGTTTTGGCAGCTGCTCATGATGATACTATGGGAGGACATCAAGGTTTTAATATTACGTATCACAAAATCTTAAAGTATTTTTTCTGGCCCAAGCTGAAAAGCGATGTGGCAAAATTTTGTAATGCATGTATTGTTTGTCAACTTGTTGGGAAACCAAACCAGACTCCACCTAAAGCTCCTCTAAGGCCTATTGTTGTGCCAGAGGAACTATTTTCTCATGTGGTAATGGACTGTGTTGGCCCATTACCTAGAACGAAGTCTGGTAATATTTATCTAATCACGATGATGTGTATCACGACCTGTTACCCAGAGGCGTTTGCTGTAAGGAACATCCGAGCAAAGACTGTTGTTGCTCATATGTTGCAATTTTTTTCCACTTTTGGAATGCCTTGGGTCGTGCAAGCCGACAATGGTACTAACTTTAAGTCTGATATTTTTGAAAAATTTTGTAAAGACCATGGAATAACTCATAAGGTTTCCATCCCCATCTAACTCTGAAACAGATGTTGAAGACATCGTGCAAGAGTTCCCACACCTTCTGGGATGAGAACGTGCTGTATGTTTTGTTTGCTGCTAGAGAGGGGTTACAAAGTTCACTGGGCTGTTCTCCTTTTGAGTTAGTCTTTGGCCATAAAGTTCGTGGACCCTTGCAAATGTTACAGGAGAATCTGTTAGGGAACGTAACGTTAACTGAAGGTTCGGCTTTCTTTGCGTAACACCACCAGAGACTCAAGGACTGGAAGGCGGCTTCACTAAAGTATCTTGGGAAGGCCCAAGAAAAGATGAAAAAACGAAACGATGCTAAAGCTAAGTTGCGGGTATTTCAGCCTGGCGACCCTGTCCTGGTATTAAAGCCTCGACTAGGGAACACTATGTCCCACAAGTACGAAGGCCCCTACATCGTGACAGAAAAGACTGGGGACTTCACGTACAAAGTGAGGCACTCTGACAAGCGTAACCAGGTAATGCTCGTTCACTTGAATCGGCTGAAGAAGTTCCAGGGCCCCAGGCCCATTGCACTAACTAATGTTTCCATTTCCAGTGAGGGACGGGATGATTGTTCTGGGGACCAAACTAATCTCATTCTCAATAATTCTAGTTCTGTGAATGCTGTAGAGGAGGGACTGTCCCATTTGCAGATGGCCCAATGTGAAGAGGTGCAGTCATTGCTTGATGAATTCTCCAGTCTGTTCGGGGAGGTCCCGACCCAGACTGATGCCATTTGCCATGATGTCAAGTTGACGGACTACACCCCCATTCGCCTTCAACCCTACCAGATGAGTCCGGAAAAGAAGGCCATCATACGGAAAGAGGTAGAATTCCTGCTCCAGCACGGCCTCATCCGGCTGAGCCAGGGCTCTTGGTGCTCGCCCTGCCTTTTGGTCCCCAAACCAGACGACTCCTGGCGATTATGCACTGACTATCGGCAGCTCAACAAGGTGACCATTGTGGATGCCTATCCGCTGCCCCTCCTCGAGGACTGCATCGACGAGATTGGAAACGCCAAGTACGTCTCGAAATTCGACCTCTCAAAGGGGTACTATCAAATCCCGCTCACTGAACGTGCTAAACAACTAACTGCGTTTGTGACACCCGAGGGTGTTTTTGAGTATCAAGTGTTACCGTTCGGCTTGCGTAATGCCCCTGCCACGTTCCAGAGACTCATGAACTCTTTGGTCACTAATGTGCCAAATTGTCGGGCATATTTAGATGATATTGTGCTCTTTGACAGTAATTGGGCTGACCACATAGCTAGGTTACGCCAGTTGTTCACAGTTTTGAAAAAGGCAAATCTGACCTTATATGCAAAAAAGTGTCATTTTGGCCAAGGCACAGTGACGTACCTCAGTTATGAAGTGGGCCAAGTAAAAGTGTTACCTTGGTAAGATAAAATCAGTGCCATTCTGGAGTATCCAGTGCTAAAGTCTAAAAAGGACGTTTAAAGATTTATCGGTATGTGTGCGTACTATCGACGCTTTTGTCAGAACTTTTCCAGTGTTGCCACTCCTCTCACAGACTTGTTGCGGAAGGCCGTTAAATTTAAGTGGTCATCGGACTGTGCAGAGGCATTTAAAAATTTGAAATTGATCCTAGCTTCCGCCCCAGTGCTCGCTAGTCCAAGGTTTGACAGACCATTTAAAATTCATGTTGACGCATCTGACTCGGGTTCTGGTGCAGTGTTGTTGCAAACTGGGGATGATCAAGTGGAACACCCAGTATATTATTACTCTGTAAATTTGACAAGGCGCAACACAATTATTCAGTGGTAGAAAAAGAGGCGTTGGCGCTAGTTCAAATCAAATCAAATCAAATCAAATGTTTATTTAGGTAAGGTACATACAAGAGATTTTACAAAGAGTGATGGATTTATAGATAGGACTAGTGCATACAATGCCTAAAGCCACTATTACGCAAAGCGTTTCGGGCATGAAAAACTTAAATGAATAAAGCTTAATACTAATTGAGCATAAAGAGTAAAATGAAAACATAGCTGAAAAAGCAGCACAAATACAATTCAGTCGACAAACAGCGCTCTTTATAAAAAACAGACATTGGTTGACAATAGAGGGGTAAGGTAGGTTACAGGGAATTTATTAGGTATAGCTTCGTTTTTATCTTAAACTGGTTGAGAGAGGTACAGTCTTTAATATGGTTGGGAAAGTCATTCCACAAATTTTTAACTTACTCTTAACTAGTCATTTACTGAAATTATTTAATTGAGTGCATTAATAGTTCTTCAGGTCTTATTAATTATACAGTCATAACTGAACTATTTATAGTTAATAATCATTAGCTTAAATTTGCCTATGTTTATTATGCAACTTTTCTTTGATTTCATTTATTACCTAGGTTGCCTAGCCTTGCCATGCTCCCTTACTCCATTGTACCCCTGGCTTTGCCTGCATCTCAAATTGCAAATTGTTACTTACAGTGTACCTGAGAGTACTTGTAAGCAATCTACCTCATTTTTTCTTTTTTGCTCAATTTGTTTTTGTATTGTTTAGTCTTGTTTATATCTTTGTTTTGTATTTCTATATCTTTAGTTTTGTATAGTCCATGTTTATATGTTTTTTCATTAATCTCATTTATTACCTAGGTTGCCTAGCCTAGCCATACTCCCTTACTCCATTGTACCCCTGTAAGCCCCTTGTAAGCTACCTCATTTTTTTCTTTTGTTATTCATTTTGTGTTTGTTTTGTACAGTATTGTGTACATATTTTTCCCTATTTTATAGCTTATTCCTAAATTGTAGTTTGCCTTTCTTGCCTTGTTTTTCCTGCAATCAGCTTTTTTATGCAGACAAGTATAGACTCAGAACAAAACCTCTTATCCACTATCTATGACAATCATCACTTTAATGATTTAAATTGCAAATATTTTGCAGCACATGATGTAAACAATGTATTAACTCATAATCACAATATCTCTGTAATCAACTTGAACGTTAGATCCCTAGGTAAACACTTCGATGATGTTAGTGCCTTGATTGAAACTATTGACAACAAATTCTCTTTTATTACACTTACTGAAACATGGTTGAAAGAGGATATTACTCAACTCTTTAACATGCCTAACTACTCGGCAATTCACAACTGTCGTCAACTTCAGAGAGGTGGTGGTACTGCTCTTTACTACCACCAAGAACTAACATGCTTAAAAGAAATTAGAACTAGAGACTGCTATGGGGAGTATATCTTCGCCAGCTTCAGAGTCAAGGGTGCCGAGTCTGTCCTGTCTGTGGGTGCAGTCTATAGAATTCCTAACACTGGTGTGTCTGAATTCAACTCAAACCTTAGAAATCTAATACTTGATAACAGACTGAACAAAAACCATCTAATTATCGCAGGGGACTTTAATATTGACCTCTGCGGGCCTGAACACCCTACTTCTGTTAGCTTCCTCAACTGTATGAATTCCTGCTTCCTCAACTGTATGAATTCCTGCTTCCTCAACTGTATGAATTCCTGCTTCCTCATACCCTTAATCACTAGACCTACTAGAATCACTGATAGTACTGCCACGACTCTAGATCACATCTGGACAAACATAACCTCTCCGCTTACTTCAGGTATAATCACCGATAGCACTACAGACCATTACCCCACATTTCTCTTAACTAACATTAGCAAACCACCTCTAGAGTCAAGAGAGTTACGTTTTAGACTGCACAATGAAACTGCTATAGACAATTTTATAACTGCTGCTGATAATGTCAACTGGGAGTCCGAGTTAGGTAACATAGAGGACATCAACCTAGCAGTGCAATCTTTTCTTCAAAAAACTCTTAGCCTTTATAACACCCACTGTCCTATGCTTACAAAACAAGTCACAACCAAAAGGCTTAACAATCCCTGGCTTACAAAGGGAATACTTAAATCCATTAATAAAAAACATGACCTTGAGAAGAAGTATAGGTTAGGAATTGTCTCCAAAGAATTCTCAAAGAATTACTCATTATTGCTATCTAAGATAATTAGACGAGCCAAAACTAAATACTACGAAGATAAATTTACCCAAATAAAGAGCAACATTAAACAAACTTGGAGCACAATTTCACAAATATTGGGATCAAAGAAGTCTTTAAGGGGGCATATCGAAAAATATCATTATAAATTAAAATTGTTCAATTTGCTTATAAATTTTTTTATGAAATGGTTATAGAAAGGGCTGCAACTGGTCCAAGTTTCACCATCACACCCTAAACAGAAAAGGAGAAAAAAAATACACAACGTATTATGCAACGAATGTTCAACATTCTCAAATAATCTCAGGGAACACATGTGTCAACTAAAATGTCTACTATGTGCTGTAGAAGCACAAACTCTTGTAATAATTGTAATATGTATGTTCAATATATTTATATTTTTTTTTTTCTTTTTATTTATTTATTTTTTTTTGGCCAATTTTTTTTTCTCGTTTGTTATCAAGGGATTTGCATGAAACTTGCACACCTTGCTCAATGGATGCCTATCTGCAAGGGTGCCAATTATGAACGAAATCTGTCGAAGTCAAGCTCAGCTACAGGTGGCCGAACTTGGATCTTTATTTTACTCTGGAAAGTAATTTACACCTTCAAATTACTTCAGAGCTTTCATTTATTAATCAATTTACATGCAAATTACACCTTATATGTAGCGTTTGTGCTTCTACAGACTCTAGTAGACATTTTAGTCCAAAGTCTATTTGTTGATTTTATAAAAATTTATAAATATCATATATTGCATATCTTTTTAGTAGGGTAACTTTGAAAAATTATATTATTGCACTAAACACTTTTTTGATAAAACTGATCACTAGAATCCTTTATTATGTGCTTAATTTAATATCTGAGTGTTATAGAAATGATTTTAGTTGACACATGTGTTCCCTGAAACTATTTGAAAATTCGTTGTTTATTTTTTTTCTCCTTTTCTGTTTAGGGTGTGATGATGAAACTTGGACCAGCTGCAGCCCTATCGATAACCATTTCATAAAAAATTTATAAGCAAATTGAACCACTTTTAATTTTACACCGATATGCCACCTTAAATAACAAACCAACACTCCTGTCCAATAACGATGGTCAGCTTTCAGCCTCTGATTCTGCTATTGAGTTCAATAGGTTCTTCTCTTCCATTGGTTCATCCCTTGCAAATGATATTCCATCTTCCAGTACTGACATTAAGGACTATCTTACAGGTAACTATCCACAGTCTCTGTACCTAAAGCCTATTAATTCCACTGACGTCAATGAGATAATCCTTTCCCTTAAAACCAAGTCTAGTGACCTTGAGGAGATACCAACTTTAATTTACAAAAAAGCCTCCAGATCTTTAGCCCCTGCTATTGCATTGCTCTTCAACAAGTCACTTGAACTCCAAACCTTTCCAGATATTCTAAAAAAAGCAAGAGTAACGCCTGTCCACAAATGTGGTGATCTCACAGATGTTAACAACTACAGACCTATATCAATCCTGCCAAACTTGTCAAAAATTTTTGAAAAACTAATCTATAAGCAGCTTTACTCATATCTAGCCAAACACAATATACTTAGCCCTTGCCAATATGGCTTCAGACCCAAAAAAAGCACTAACGATGCACTTATTAGTATGCTTAACTCGATTCATACAGCTCTTGATAAAAATGAGTTCCCTGTTGGGTTATTTGTGGACCTGCGGAAAGCTTTTGACACTGTCAACCACCAAAACCTTCTTCTTAAATTACATCATTATGCAGTCAGATGACACTCCCTGCAATACCTCAAATCCTACCTTACTGACAGGCTCCAATATGTTTCTGTGAATAATACAACTTCTCCCACCCTACCCATCAACACTGGTGTTCTTCAGGGCAGCATACTTGGCCCTCTCCTCTTTCTCATCTACATTAATGACCTTCCAAATGCCTCCCAAAACCTCAAACCAATTCTATTTGCTGACGACACAACCTTCTTTTACTCCAGTCCTGACCCCCTTGCTCTAAATACCACAGTAAATACTGAGCTAAATAAAGTCCATCTTTGGCTAACTGCCAACAAACTCACCCTTAACATTGACAAAACTTTCTATATTCTGTTTGGCAATAAATCCTCTAATCAAATAAATTAGATGGCAAATTCCTTGGCATTCTCATTGACCACAAGCTGAATTTCCAGGGACACATTCTAAATATATCAAAAAAAGTTTCAAAAACTGTGGGCATTCTTTCTAAGATCAGATATTATGTACCACGCCCTGCCCTGGTGACTCTCTATTACTCCCTTATCTATCCATATCTCAACTATGGTATTTGTGCTTGGGGCTCTACTACCCAAAATAACTTACGTTCTCTAATTACTCAACACAAAGCTGCTATTAGGACAATATCCAACTCTAGCCCCAGACATCACTCGGTACCCCTACTCAAATCTCTGAATATGTTAGACATTAAGTCACTGCACATTCTCTCATGTGTATTATACATATATAAAACGCTTAACTATAATGCCAATCCTGATCTCAAAAGCTTCATAGAAGGTTGTAACAGAGCCCATGAGCACCACACCAGAAATAAATACAGTTTTGATATTCCTAGAGTTTTTTTTTTGTATGTGTTTTTTCTTTCAGAGAATTTCTTTGTACTTTTCTTGCAGAGAAATTGTTGTTTTTTGATTGATTTTTTTTGTCATAAATTTTCCTTTTTATTCGCTTTATACTCTTACAAAAAAAATATGACTACTATTCTAGTAGTCACATTTTTTTTTGCTCTGAAGGGGGGAGGAGTGTTATGACCCTGGGTTCCTCAATTGGAAACCAGAGGTCAAATTGAGCTAAAATAAACTACCTTTTAGTAGGGGGACGCATGGCGAGGTGCATTTGTTTGTATCTTCCCTGCCAGACGTTAGACTATTCTTGTTTCTCAAGGAGCATTTAAAGACTAAGCTTGGGGTTGATTAATAAATAATAAAATAGGCACCAACTATGTTTACTAATACCTTCTAATCATTTGTAAAGTAAACCTGAGTAAACTTGGGATAGGAATGCTGTACGATTAGTTGAGTAGTCTGCTGGCAGCGAGTGAACTGAGGGAGGAGAGTGGAGACGCTCCGCCTTCTCTGAGCTGGCGTTGTGGTGAAAAGAACTTCCTCCTCTACCTCTTGTCTCTCTATTTCTGTGTATAATTACCGAGTTAAGTATACTGTATTGTGTCCTCATTGTCTGGCATAGGCGTGTTCTAATGTGTAGAATATTATACTTTGTATGAATTAGGTGTTCCTTGTGTTTATAGTCCTAGTTATTCTAAGGGAGTCCTAGTGGAACCACGTGGCCTCCCTACCCTAAGCTGACTCAAGCTTCAAGTTCTTCACTAGTAGTACTTTACCCTAGCTTGTTCTTAGTGTAAACCTTGTATCCTGCTTATGTGGACCAAGGCTTTTAACGTAAGATAGTGTGGTAAAGTAATTATTATTGTTATTGGTGTGAATGTATATGGGGGGGTTGTTAAGGGTTAATAAATAAGTTAGTTAAAGGAGTATCCATTCTTCCTGTGTAGGAGATCTATGATCAACCTCTAGACTGACATTATCTAGTAGCAAATTAATATTCACTGTGGTTATTTTATTTTTGGGGCCGGGCCTTTTAGATCTCCCATATTTGATAACTCTTAATGCTAACTACTGTCCCTACATCCATTTACTACTAGATTCCCATAGGACACACATACTTTTATTTATAACATGTGCTGTCCAGTTAAGGTCGGAATATGTGTTGGCAGAGGTGATGTTGGGAGTGTGCCCCGACATACCTGTTCCAGGAGTCCAAGTGATCCTGGGGAATGACTTGTGCAGGACAAAGGTGTTGCCAGGAGTCATAGCGGAGACTGCGCCAGAGGAGTGCCCAGAAGGCCACGGCATGGGTGGGACCTTACCTACCTTGAGGTGCTTCCGGGGCTTAGCGTCCCCGTGGCCCGGTCGTCGACCAGGCCTCCTGGTTGCTGGACTGATCAACCAGGCTGTTGGACGCGGCTGCTCGCAGCCTTACGTATGAGTCACAGCCTGGTTGATCAGGTATCCTTTGGAGGTGCTTATCCAGTTCTCTCTCTTGAACACTGTGAAGGGATTGCCAGTTAGGCCCCTAATGTGTGGCGGAAGCATGTTGAACAGTCTCGGGCCTCTGATGTTGATAGAGTTCTCTCTCGGAGTACCTGTTGCACCTCTGCTTTTCGACGGGGGTATTCTGCACATCCTGCCATGTCTTCTTCTTTTTTTTTTTTTAGATATATACAAGAGTTGTTACATTCTTGTACAGCCACTAGTACGCGTAGCGTTTCGGGCAGGTCCCTGGAATACGATCCCCTGCTGCGAAGAATCGTTTTTTCACCCAAGTACACATTTTACTGTTGCGTTAAACAGAGGCTACAGTTAAGGAATTGCGCCCAGTAAATCCTCCCCGGCCAGGATACGAACCCATGACATAGCGCTCGCGGAACGCCAGGCGAGTGTCTTACCACTACACCACGGAGACTGATAATTGCTGGTCTCATGTGATGTTATTTCTGTGTGCAGGTTTGGGACCAGCCCCTCTAATATTTTCCACGTGTAAATTATTATGTATCTCTCCCGCCTGCGCTCAAGGGAGTACAGATTTAGGCTCCTTAGTCGGTCCCAATAGTTTAGATGTTTTACTGAGTGGATTCTAGCAGTAAAAGATCTCTGCACGCTCTCCAGGTCAGCAATTTCTCCAGCTTTGAAAGGGGCTGTCATTGTGCAGCAGTACTCCACTCTAGAGAGCACAAGCATTTTAAAAAATATCATCATCACTATAGCATCTCTAGTGTGAAAAGTTCTTGTTATCCAACCTGTCATTTTTATTGCAGTTGTGACAGCTACTTTATTGTGTTCTTTAAAGGTAAGGTCTTCTGACATGAGTACACCCAGATCCTTTACATTGCCTTTTCGTTCTATGTTATGATTTGCCTGAGTTTTGTACGTGGTTTCCGTTTTTATATTTTCATTTTTTCCATAGTGCATGAGCTGGAACTTATCTTTGTTAAACACCATATTATTTTCTGTAGCCCATAGAAAGACCTGATCTACATCTGACTGGAGGTTCGCCGTGTCCTCTATGTTGCCTACTCTCATAAAGATCCTAGTGTCATCTGCAAAGGATGATACAGTGCTATAGGTTGTGTTCTTGTCTATGTCCGATATGAGGATGAGAAAAAGTACTGGAGCAAGCACAGTACCCTGGGGGACTGAACTCTTCACGGTTAATGGGCTGGATTTTATTTTGTTGACTATTACACATTGGGTTCTGTTGGTCAGGAAATTGTAGATCCATCTGCCTATTTTTCCGGTAATTCCTTTTGAGCGCATTTTATGTGCAATAACACCATGGTCACATTTATCAAAAGCTTTTGCGAAATCTGTGTAAATTACATCAGCGTTTTGTTTGTCTTCCATAGCATCTAATGCCATATCATAGTGGTCCAGCAACTGCGACAGGCAAGAGCGCCCTGTTCTGAAACCATGTTGCCCTGGGTTATGGAGATGCTGTGATTCCATGTATTTTGTGATCTTCTTAGCACTCTCTCAAAATTTTTTATGATGTGCGATGTTAGTGCTATCGGTCTGTAATTTTTTGCCTCTGCCTTATTTCCTCCTTTATGAAGTGGTGCTATCTCTGTTGTTTTTAGTATACCAGGAATAACGCCAGTATCTAGGCTTTGTCTCCACAGAATGTGGAGGGCCTGCCATAGTGGTTTTTTACAGTTCTTGATGAATATGGAGTTCCAAGAATCCAGGCCTGGTGCAGAGCGCATAGGCATACCGTTTATGGCTTCTTCAAAATCCAGTGGGGATAGGGTGACGTCTGATATATGATTTGATGTTGGTATCATATCCATGAAAAATTCATTTGGGTAATCAATCTTTAGTGCATTTAATGGCTCGCTGAAAACAGAGTCGTACTGCTTCCTCAGTAACTCGCTCATTTCTTTGTTGTCATCGGTGAAAGTTCACACACATCCCCAACAACACCCACCACACCATCCCCCACACCACCCATCACACCACCCACCACACCCCCCACACCACCCACCACACCATCCCCCACTCCACCCACCACACCACCCACCACACCCACCACACCACCCACCACACCATCCACCACACCACCCCCACACCACCCACCACACCCCCACACCACCCACCACACCCCTCACACCACCCACCACACCACCCACCACAACACCCCCCACACCATCCCACACACCACCCCCCACACCATCCCCCACACCACCCACCACACCACCCACCACAACACCCACCACACCACCCATCACACCACCCACCACACCATCCCCCACACCACCCACCACACCCCCACATCACCCACCACACCACCCACCACACCACCCACCATACCATCCCCCCACACCACCCCCACACCATCCCCCACACCACCAACCACACCACCCACCACACCACCCACCACACCACCCACCATACCATCACCACACCACCCACCACACCACCCACCACACCACCCACCACACCACCCACCACTCCACCCACACCACCCACCACACCACCCCCCACACCATCCCCCACACCACCCCCCACACCATCCCCCACATCACCCACCACACCACCCACCACAACACCCACCACACCACCCACACCACCATCCACACCACCCACCACACCCCCCCACACCATCCCCCACACCACCCACCCACCATACCATCCCCCACACCACCCACCACACCACCCACTATACCATCCCCCACACCACCCACACACCATCCCCCACACCACCCACCACACCACCCACTATACCATCCCCCACACCACCCGCACACCATCCCCCACACCACCCACCACACCACCCACACCAAACCCCACACCACCCACCACACCACCCACACCATCCCCCACACCACCCACCATACCGTCCCCCACACCACCCACCACACCAACCACCATACCATCCCCCACACCATCCCCCACACCACCCACCACACCTCCCACACCATACCCCACACCGTCCCCCACACCACCCATCACACCCCCCACACCACCCCCCACACCACCCCCCACACCACCCACCACACCACCCCCACCCCACCCACCACACCACCCACCACACCCCATACACCACCCCCCACACCATCCCCCACACCATCCCCCACACCACCCACCACAGCCCCCACACCACCCACCACACCACCCCCCACACCCCCCACACCACCCACCACACCACCCCCTACACCATCCCCCACACCACCCACACCATCCCCCACACCACCCCCCACACAACCCCCCACACCACCCACCACACCACCCACCACACCCCCCACACGACCCCCCACACCACCCCCACACCACCCCCACACCACCCACCACACCACCCACCATACCATCCCCCACACCACCCAACACACCACCCACCATACCATCCCCCACACCACCCACCACACCACCCACCACTCTCTCCACACCACCCACCACACCACCCACCACACCACCCACCACACCATCCCTAACACCATCCACCACACCACCCACCACACCACCCACCACACCATCCCTAACACCACCCACCACACCACCCACCACACCACCCACCACACCATCCCCCACACCACCCACCACACCACCCACCACACCACCCACCAGACCATCCCCCACACCACCCACCACACCCCCCACACCACCCACCACACCACCCACCACACCACCCACCATACATTACCCCACACTACCCACCACACCACTCACCATACCATCCCCCACACCATCCCCCCACACCATCCCCCATACTACCCTCCACACCACCCACACCACCCACCACACCACCCACCACTCCACCCACCATACCATCCCCTACACAACCCCCCACACCATCCCCCACACCACCCACACCACCCACCACACAACCCACCACATCCCCCACACCATCCCTTACACTACCCACCACACCACCCACCACACCACCCACCACACCACCCACCACACCCCCACACCATCCCCCCACACCACCCACCACACCACCCACTATACCCATCCCCCACACCACCCACCACACAACCCTCCATACCATCCCCCACACCATCCCCCACACAACCCACCACACCCCCCACACCACCCCCACACCATCCCCCACACCATCACCCACACCCCCCACACCACCCACCACACGATCCCCAACACCACCCACCACACCACCCCTCACACCACCCACCACACCACCCACCACCCCCCCACACCACCCCCCACACCACCCCCACACCACCCACCACACCCCCCACACCACCCACCACACCACCCACCACACCCCCCACACCACCACCCCCCCAACCATCCCCCACACCACCCACAAATCCCCCACACCACCCCACACACCACCCACCACACCACCCACCACACCCTCCACACGACCCCCCACACCACCCCCCATACCACCCACCACACCATCCCCCACACCACCCAACACACCACCCACCACCCCCCACACCACCAGTAGTAGGGTGTACGACTCACAGACGATATTTTTTTTGGGCAGAGGACCCCTGTGAGTCGTACGACTCACAGACGATATTTTTTTTGGGGGGAAATATCGTCTGTGAGTCGTGGGGGTTTTCAGGCAAATTTGGGGAGTCACAGATTTGGAAGTAAGGAATTCTTATGAGGAAAATAATTTCTGAGATCTTAGAGGTTTGTTAAGCATTCTTAATAGGAAAATAAGTAGGAAAATCTTAAAGAAAAGTTTTAGAAAAAATCGTGTTTGTGTCACAGCATTTCCAGGTAAACTCTATGGACATCCTTTGCCCGTTTTCAATCACACATTTTCAAAGAGCATTTTCAGAGAATATTGTCTTAGTCGTTTTGTTAAGGAAAACAGACAACTTAGCCATAACATTTAGTTTTATATCCATTTACCGCTATTTCACCTGTAAAGACCAAAATTGAACAGAGCCCAGTTATAGACAGAAATTCGTCAGAGACCATTTTATACCTAAAAATGAACAGAGTCTACTTTGAGAGCAAAATTAGTCAGAGACAGTTTTAAGCTCAAATTTCATCAGTGTCCTGTAATCCGTGAAAATTCATCAGAGTCCATTTTATACCCAATTTTCGTCAGAGTCTACTTTGTGAGCAAAATTAGTCAGAGACAGTTTTAAGCTCAAATTTCATCAGAGTCCAATTATCAACAGAAATTTGCCAGAGTCTACTTTGAGAGCAAAATTAGTCAGAGACAGTTTTTAGCTCAAATTTCATCAGAGTCCAATTATCAACAGAAATTCGCCAGAGTCTACTTTGAGAGCAAAATTAGTCAGAGACAGTTTTAAGCTCATATTTCATCAGAGTCCAATTATCAACAGAAATTCGCCAGAGTCTACTTTGAGAGCAAAATTCGTCAGAGACAGTTTTAAGCTCATATTTCATCAGAGTCCAATTATCAACAGAAATTCACCAGAGTCTACTTTGAGAGCAAAATTCGTCAGAGACAGTTTTAAGCTCATATTTCATCAGAGTCCAATTATCAACAGAAATTCGCCAGAGTCTACTTTGAGAGCAAAATTAGTCAGAGACAGTTTTTAGCTCATATTTCATCAGAGTCCAATTATCAACAGAAATTCGCCAGAGTCTACTTTGAGAGCAAAATTAGTCAGAGACAGTTTTAAGCTCAAATTTCATCAGTGTCCTGTAATCTGTGAAAATTCATCAGAGTCCAGTTCTTGATCGAAATTCATCAGAGTCCAGTTTTCTAGCAAAATTCGTCAGAGTCTATTTTATACCGAAAATTCGCCAGAGTTCACTTTGTGCCAAAATATTCAGAGTCCAGTTCATGATCGAAATTAATCAGAGTCCAATTAAAGACCCAAATTTGACAGAGACCACATTTTCACTACTAGCAGTCCAATCCCCCTGAAATTTTAAACAGTCATATTTCAGACGTAGTAAATAAGATCAAGTCAGTTACCGAGCTCCAGCTCTTGTCCCCCTGTATTTGCATATTTTCTCTATATTCAGCTGTATTCTTCACATTTTTTCCATGTTTTCTGTGTTCATTCCATGTTCTATAAATGTTCACAGCATGCTCAGTTCAAATTTTTTCTGCCGTATTCCCCGTATGTTCACTATGTTCTTTGTCATATTTTCATGTGCATCATATGTTCTCTGTATAACTTTTATACTCAATATTCATGTTCTCAATGTTCTTAGCTTGTTCTTCACATATTCAGTGTTCATTCTTTGTATTCTCTATGTTCCTTATCATGTCTTCATATTCTCTATAAGTTCATATTCCCTGCATGTTCACTCTATTCATCAACTTTTTCTTACATGTTTTCTGTGTTCACCGTATGTTCACTGTGTTCATTCCCCTACTTAACCTCAATTTTTTATGTTCTTTGTTTCTTCCATTCACTAACTAGTTCTTTGTCAAATAATATTATACTGCATTACAGTTCCCTCAACAATTTTAGTCACCAAGTTTTTATTTGCAAAACTATGTCAAAGTAATTCTCGTAGTCAACTTAATAGTTCTACCAACCCCGTTCTTAAACAAATCTACACTTTATTCAGTTCCAAATTTACAAAGACAAACCTTTCTCGTAACTTCTTAACTAAAAATCTTTCGCCAATCAACTAAAACATAGTCACTTTCGTCATTTTTCAACTAAACTTATCCATAGTCAACAGAAAATAACCGTGTTCATCATGTTTCATTGTCATTTCTTATCTAAAAATTATCCGCTAATCATCAGAAAAGTCATGTTCATCATGTTTTGTCTTTTGCTCAACTAAAAGTATTCATCGGTCAACTAAAAATAGTTACTTCATCATGTTTCCTTGTCATTTCTTAACTGAAATATCACTTCTCTCATCTGAAAATAGTCAGGATTAATCTCATTCAACACCGTTCTTAACTAAAACAACCTTTCTCTTAGCAAAAATAGTCAAGGGAAACGTTTCCAATACTGTTCATAACTAACTTTATCCATCGTCATTCAACTAAAAATAATAACTTTCATCATTTCCTAACTAAACTTATTCCATAGTCAACAGAAAATAACCGTGTTCATCATATTTCATTATCATTTCTTGTCTAAAAAAATTATCCGCCAATCATCAGAAAAGTCATGTTCATCATGTTTTGTCTTTTTGCTTAACTAAAAGTATTCATCAGTCAACTAAAAATAGTTACTTCATCATGTTTCCCTGTCGTTTCTTAACTGAAATATCACATCTCTCATCTGAAATAGTCATGTGTAGCCTCTTTCCAACACTGTTCTAACTAAAGTAACCTTTCACATCGCTAAAATAGTCATATTCATCATTGTTCCTAACTAAAATTATATGTCGTTAAGTAAGAAAAATAGTCAAAGGTACTCTCCGTAACACCAAAGTTACTCTTCGAGATAACAAAAGACACTCTCAAACACTCAAAAATTTACTCGCATCCTCAAAGTTATTCTCAGAGTCATCAAAAAGTTAATCTCAGTCATCAAAATGCTATTCTCTAAGTAGCCTTTCATTCATCAGAGAAACTTTCTAAGGCATCTTCGTTCATTAGAGTTAATCTCAGAGGCATAAAAGTTATTCTCAGAGCTATCAAACTTGTTCTCGATGCCATCAAAAAGTATTTTCTCGTTCATCAAAGTTAATCTCAGAGTTAACAAAGGTAATCTCTAACTCACTTTCGTTCAACATATTAATTCGCTAAGTCCTCAAAGTTATTCTCTAAGACAACAAAGTCTTTCTCAGAGCTATCAAACTTGTTCTCAAAGTCATCAAAGTTAATCTAAGACATCATTTTTCATCAAAGATATTCTCTCTAAACCATCAATGTTCTTCTCTAAGACATTAAAGTTATTCTCAGAGTCACTTTCGTTCTTCAGAGAAACTTTCCAAAACATCTTTGTTCATCAAGTTATTCTCGGAGTCATCAAAAGGTATTCTCTAACTCACTTTTGGTCATTAAAGTTAATTTCGATGTTATAAAAGTTTGTCTCAGATACATCTAAAGTTAATCTTAGAGTTATCAAATGTAATCTCTAACTCACTTTTGTTCATCAAAGTTGATCTCAGAGTTAACAAAGGTAATCTCTAACTCACTCTCGTTCATCAAAGTTGTTTCAAAGACATCAAAGTTAATCTCAGAGTTATCCAAAGATATTCTCATGTCCACAAAAGTTATTCCAAGAGACGTCAAAGTTAATCTCAGACATCTTCGTTCATAAAAGTTATTCTCAGAGACATCTAAAGTTATTCTCTAAGACATCAAAGTTATTCTAAGAGCTATCAAAAGTTATTCTCAGTCATGATATGTTATTCTCTAAGTAACCTTCCATTCATCAAAGACATTCTCTAAGTCCTGAAAGTTATTCTCTAAGACAGCAAAGTTATTCTCAGAGTCATCAAAGTTATTCTCTATGTCATCAAAAAGTTATTCTCTGAGCTAACAAAATACTACTCATGTTATCAGAAGTCATTCTCAAACTCATCAAAGTTATTCTCAGAGTCATCAAAAGTTGTTCTCTAAGACATCAATGTTGTTATCTACGACATCAAAGATGTTCTGTAAATCATAAAAGTTAATCTTAACTCACCTTCGTTCATTAGAGAAACTTTCCAATCCATATTCGTTGACCAGAGTTATTCTCAGAGTCATCAAAGCGATCTCTAATTCATCTTCGTTCTCCAAAAAGTTGTTCTCTAAGACACCTTCATTCATCAAAGAAACTCTCCTTCTTCCATCATGTTATTCTTTAAGACATCTTCAGTCATAAAATTTTCTCTCCAAAATGTAACTAGTTCAGCTTTTCATACCAAACCTGCACTTGTTAAAATATATTTCCATAGTCGCTTTACCCTAAAACTGTTCTCTGAACTACACTGTTCAAATCTACGTAACCTATCCTCTCCACCCAATGTTACTTACCTAACTTAACCTGCATAACCTAACTTTACCTATCTTACCTTACCTTACCTATCTTACCTAACCTAACCTAACTTTACCTATCTTACCTTACCTATCTTACCTAACCTAACCTAACTTATCCTGCTTAACCTAACTTTCCTATCTTACCTAACTTTACCTATCTTACCTAACTTAATCTGCATAACCTAACTTAACTTAGCCTGCTTAACCTAACTTACCTACATTACCTAACTTAACCTGCATAACCTAACCTGCTTAACATAACTTACCTTACCTTACCTATCTTACCTAACTTTACCTATCTTACCTAACTTACCTACATTACCTAACTTAACTTAACCTGCTTAACCTAACTTACCTACATTACCTAACTTAACCTGTATAACCTAACCTGCTTAACTTAACTTACCTTACCTTACCTAACTTACCTACATTACCTAACTTAACTTAACCTGCTTAACCTAACTTACCTACATTACCTAACTTAACCTGCATAACCTAACCTGCTTAACTTAACTTACCTTACCTTACCTATCTTACCTAACTTACCTGACTTAACCTAACTTAACCTGCTTAACCTAACTTACATAACTTAACCTAACTTACCTAACTTAACCTAACTTACCTACATTACCTAACTTAACCTGCATAACCTAACCTGCTTAACCTAACTTAACCTAACTTACCTACCTTACCTAACTTAACCTGCTTAACCTAACTTACATAACTTAACCTGCTTAACCTAACTTATTTAACTTATCTTACCTATCCTAACGTAACATAACTTGCTTTACCTAACTTAATCTTACATTCCCTAACTGATGTATCCTAACTTATCTAGTCCAACCAGACATGATCTAACTTACATAAGTATTCCTTCTTGTCTTTTGTGTTTCGTCAATCATTGTCTCATATTCATTTACTCATTTCATTAGTTAATTTCTCAAATGGTCACTTTTGCATTTCAAGTGTTATTTGTTAGAGATTGGATATTAAAGCATTTCAAAGAATTTTTGTTATATATGGGCATTTACTCATTTCATTAGTTAATTTCTCAAATGGACGTTTTTGCATTTCAAGTGCTATTTGTTAGAGATTGGATATTTAAGCATTTCAAAGAATTTTTGTTATATATGGGCATTTACTCATTTCATTAGTTAATTTCTCAAATGGTCACTTATGCATTTCAAGTGCTATTTGTTAGAGATTGGATATTTAAGCATTTCAAAGAATTTTTGTTATATATGGGCATTTACTCGTTTCAAGGGCAAATTTCTCAAATGGTCATTTTTGCATTTCAAGTGTTATTTGTTTAAGATTGGGTGTTTAACCATTTCAAAGGATTTTTGTTATATATGGGAACTTACTCGTTTCAAGGGCTAATTTCTCAAATGGTCATTTTGCAGATCAAGGGTTATTTGTTAAAGTTCATCAAGTTGCTCATAAGTTGTATTTCTTATGTTTGTTATCATTTATTCTTATTCCCCAACCCCTTAACCTAACCTCTTGTAATCTTAGTATATTTGGTAGGTTCTATCATATGTTCTTATTCCCCAACCCTTTAACCTAACCTTTCAGATGTAGTTTATTGTGTTTTTGACGTATTTGTTGAATATATTATCCTTTTCCTAACCTTTCAGATGTAGTTTTGTTTCTTCTTTTTGTATATTTTACCCAAACCTTCTTTCCTTCTTTTACTTTGTTTCTCCTACTCCTTCTATCCCCCTTTCTCTTTATCTCCCTCCTTCTATCCCCCCTTGTTCTCCTTATCGTCCTCATTCTCTCCCCCTTCACTCACTCTCTCTCATTCTCTTATTTTTCTTTTTTCTCAAATTCAAGTCTTAGTTCCCCCATGCCCACACTCTCTCTCATTCTCCCTTCTTTGGTCCCATTTTCTTCCGCCCCCTCTCTCTTACTCCTTGCTCTTCTTTCATGCTCTCACTCCCTTGAGCTCTTGTTTCTCAATTTCAAGTCTTAGTAGATCTGATTCTTTACTATTGTAATTTTTATTATTACTAAGATAAAGAATGAACTTATATGCGAAAACAAAGTAAAGAAGGAAAGAAGGTTAAGTGGGCTGGTGGGTTTGGGTAAAAATATACAAAAAGGAGAAACAAAACTACATCTGAAAGGTTAGGAAAAGGATAATATATTCAACAAATACGTCAAAAACACAATAAACTACATCTGAAAGGTTAGGTTAAAGGGTTGGGGAATAAGAACATATGATAGAACCTACCAAATATACTAAGATTACAAGAGGTTAGGTTAAGGGGTTGGGGAATAAGAATAAATGATAACAAACATAAGAAATACAACTTATGAGCAACTTGATGAACTTTAACAAATAACCCTTGATCTGCAAAATGACCATTTGAGAAATTAGCCCTTGAAACGAGTAAGTTCCCATATATAACAAAAATCCTTTGAAATGGTTAAACACCCAATCTTAAACAAATAACACTTGAAATGCAAAAATGACCATTTGAGAAATTTGCCCTTGAAACGAGTAAATGCCCATATATAACAAAAATTCTTTGAAATGCTTAAATATCCAATCTCTAACAAATAGCACTTGAAATGCATAAGTGACCATTTGAGAAATTAACTAATGAAATGAGTAAATGCCCATATATAACAAAAATTCTTTGAAATGCTTAAATATCCAATCTCTAACAAATAACACTTGAAATGCAAAAGTGACCATTTGAGAAATTAACTAATGAAATGAGTAAATGAATATGAGACAATGATTGTCGAAACACAAAAGACAAGAAGGAATACTTATGTAAGTTAGATCATGTCTGGTTGGACTAGATAAGTTAGGATACATCAGTTAGGGAATGTAAGATTAAGTTAGGTAAAGCAAGTTATGTTACGTTAGGATAGGTAAGATAAGTTAAATAAGTTAGGTTAAGCAGGTTAAGTTATGTAAGTTAGGTTAAGCAGGTTAAGTTAGGTAAGGTAGGTAAGTTAGGTTAAGTTAGATTAAGCAGGTTAGGTTATGCAGGTTAAGTTAGGTAATGTAGGTAAGTTAGGTTAAGTTAGGTAAGTTAGGTTAAGTTATGTAAGTTAGGTTAAGCAGGTTAAGTTAGGTTAAGTCAGGTAAGTTAGGTAAGATAGGTAAGGTAAGGTAAGTTAAGTTAAGCAGGTTAGGTTATGCAGGTTAAGTTAGGTAATGTAGGTAAGTTAGGTTAAGCAGGTTAAGTTAAGTTAGGTAATGTAGGTAAGTTAGGTAAGGTAAGGTAAGTTAAGTTAAGCAGGTTAGGTTATACAGGTTAAGTTAGGTAATGTAGGTAAGTTAGGTTAAGCAGGTTAAGTTAAGTTAGGTAATGTAGGTAAGTTAGGTAAGATAGGTAAAGTTAGGTAAGATAGGTAAGGTAAGGTAAGTTAAGCAGGTTAGGTTATGCAGGTTAAGTTAGGTAATGTAGGTAAGTTAGGTTAAGCAGGCTAAGTTAAGTTAGGTTATGCAGGTTAAGTTAGGTAAAGTTAGGTAAGATAGGAAAGTTAGGTTAAGCAGGATAAGTTAGGTTAGGTTAGGTAAGATAGGTAAAGTTAGGTTAGGTTAGGTAAGATAGGTAAGGTAAGGTAAGATAGGTAAAGTTAGGTTATGCAGGTTAAGTTAGGTAAGTAACATTGGGTGGAGAGGATAGGTTACGTAGATTTGAACAGTGTAGTTCAGAGAACAGTTTTAGGGTAAAGCGACTAAGGAAATATATTTTAACAAGTGCAGGTTTGGTATGAAAAGCTGAACTAGTTACATTTTGGAGAGAAAATTTTATGACTGAAGATGTCTTAAAGAATAACATGATGGAAGAAGGAGAGTTTCTTTGATGAATGAAGGTGTCTTAGAGAACAACTTTTTGGAGAACGAAGATGAATTAGAGATCGCTTTGATGACTCTGAGAATAACTCTGGTCAACGAATATGGATTGGAAAGTTTCTCTAATGAACGAAGGTGAGTTAAGATTAACTTTTATGATTTACAGAACATCTTTGATGTCGTAGATAACAACATTGATGTCTTAGAGAACAACTTTTGATGACTCTGAGAATAACTTTGATGAGTTTGAGAATGACTTCTGAGAACATGAGTAGTATTTTGTTAGCTCAGAGAATAACTTTTTGATGACATAGAGAATAACTTTGATGACTCTGAGAATAACTTTGCTGTCTTAGAGAATAACTTTCAGGACTTAGAGAATGTCTTTGATGAATGGAAGGTTACTTAGAGAATAACATATCATGACTGAGAATAACTTTTGATAGCTCTTAGAATAACTTTGATGTCTTAGAGAATAACTTTAGATGTCTCTGAGAATAACTTTTATGAACGAAGATGTCTGAGATTAACTTTGACGTCTCTTGGAATAACTTTTGTGGACATGAGAATATCTTTGGATAACTCTGAGATTAACTTTGATGTCTTTGAAACAACTTTGATGAACGAGAGTGAGTTAGAGATTACCTTTGTTAACTCTGAGATCAACTTTGATGAACAAAAGTGAGTTAGAGATTACATTTGATAACTCTAAGATTAACTTTAGATGTATCTGAGACAAACTTTTATAACATCGAAATTAACTTTAATGACCAAAAGTGAGTTAGAGAATACCTTTTGATGACTCCGAGAATAACTTGATGAACAAAGATGTTTTGGAAAGTTTCTCTGAAGAACGAAAGTGACTCTGAGAATAACTTTAATGTCTTAGAGAAGAACATTGATGGTTTAGAGAGAATATCTTTGATGAAAAATGATGTCTTAGATTAACTTTGATGACTTTGAGAACAAGTTTGATAGCTCTGAGAAAGACTTTGTTGTCTTAGAGAATAACTTTGAGGACTTAGCGAATTAATATGTTGAACGAAAGTGAGTTAGAGATTACCTTTGTTAACTCTGAGATTAACTTTGATGAACGAGAAAATACTTTTTGATGGCATCGAGAACAAGTTTGATAGCTCTGAGAATAACTTTTATGCCTCTGAGATTAACTCTAATGAACGAAGATGTCTTAGAAAGTTTCTCTGATGAATGAAAGGCTACTTAGAGAATAGCATTTTGATGACTGAGATTAACTTTTTGATGACTCTGAGAATAACTTTGAGGATGCGAGTAAATTTTTGAGTGTTTGAGAGTGTCTTTTGTTATCTCGAAGAGTAACTTTGGTGTTACGGAGAGTACCTTTGACTATTTTTCTTACTTAACGACATATAATTTTAGTTAGGAACAATGATGAATATGACTATTTTAGCGATGTGAAAGGTTACTTTAGTTAGAACAGTGTTGGAAAGAGGCTACACATGACTATTTCAGATGAGAGATGTGATATTTCAGTTAAGAAACGACAGGGAAACATGATGAAGTAACTATTTTTAGTTGACTGATGAATACTTTTAGTTAAGCAAAAAGACAAAACATGATGAACATGACTTTTCTGATGATTGGCGGATATTTTTTTTAGACAAGAAATGATAATGAAATATGATGAACACGGTTATTTTCTGTTGACTATGGAATAAGTTTAGTTAGGAAATGATGAAAGTTATTATTTTTAGTTGAATGACGATGGATAAAGTTAGTTATGAACAGTATTGGAAACGTTTCCCTTGACTATTTTTGCTAAGAGAAAGGTTGTTTTAGTTAAGAACGGTGTTGAATGAGATTAATCCTGACTATTTTCAGATGAGAGAAGTGATATTTCAGTTAAGAAATGACAAGGAAACATGATGAAGTAACTATTTTTAGTTGACCGATGAATACTTTTAGTTGAGCAAAAGACAAAACATGATGAACATGACTTTTCTGATGATTGGCGGATAATTTTTAGATAAGAAATGACAATGAAACATGATGAACACGGTTATTTTCTGTTGACTATGGATAAGTTTAGTTGAAAAATGACGAAAGTGACTATGTTTTAGTTGATTGGCGAAAGATTTTTAGTTAAGAAGTTACGAGAAAGGTTTGTCTTTGTAAATTTGGAACTGAATAAAGTGTAGATTTGTTTAAGAACGGGGTTGGTAGAACTATTAAGTTGACTACGAGAATTACTTTGACATAGTTTTGCAAATAAAAACTTGGTGACTAAAATTGTTGAGGGAACTGTAATGCAGTATAATATTATTTGACAAAGAACTAGTTAGTGAATGGAAGAAACAAAGAACATAAAAAATTGAGGTTAAGTAGGGGAATGAACACAGTGAACATACGGTGAACACAGAAAACATGTAAGAAAAAGTTGATGAATAGAGTGAACATGCAGGGAATATGAACTTATAGAGAATATGAAGACATGATAAGGAACATAGGGAATACAAAGAATGAACACTGAATATGTGAAGAACAAGCTAAGAACATTGAGAACATGAATATTGAGTCAAACTTGTCATATGAGGGGAATTATTAATTGTAATCTGTGATAGAATGGGAAAGTTTTCCACCAGTCTGTGAATTCTGTCTGGACATCGTAAGCAAATCCGAACATCCCCCGCTTCGGCGAACCATTGTTCGTCGAACCAGGTGAGTAAATCCGGCCTGAAAAGTGTGCGAACTAGCCGGAGATTCGTTGAATCGGGGTACGTTTGAATCGAGGTTGTACTGTATATACTTTACTTGTTTAGTTTGATAACATAAATTTTCGTGTTACGTGTTTTATTTTGGCATCATATTGTTCGCAAAATAAAAGCACATATTTTAAAACTAGTCCCATAATAATTGGACACTAAATGGAATTTTAACAAATATTTTAACTTTTGGATGCTCATCACAATATTATTTATACATTTCCAGTGTTTTGACACCAATTTTCGTGTTACGTTTTTCATTTTGGTATCAAATTGTTCGCAATATAAAGGGCACGTACTTTAAAACTAGTCCCATAGTAACAGAACAATAAATGGAATTTTAGCAAATATTTTAAAAATTTGGACCACAAAAGTATTTATTATCTTTCCAGTGTTTCTGACACTGACACTGGATCAATTTTTGCGTCACGTCTTTCGTTTTGGTATCAAATTGTTCGCAATATAAAGATGTGTATAGGGTACCTCGGTTTAAGAGTTTAATCCATTTCAGGAGACGGCTCATAATCCGAAAACTCGTTAACCGAGCTAATTTCCCCATAAGAAATAATGGGAAATGAATTACAGTGTGTCCTCACTTGAACGAACTATATGGGGCGAGGCCGATTCTTACCATCCATCTGGCCTCCCCAAAAAAAAATCCGAATCCCCCCTCCCCCCAATTTTTTTTTTTTTAAGCTTAATTATGTAATCTTTCTAAATCTAGCAATAAATTGTTATTGTGTTTTACTGTACTTACCTCAACAGTTGAGTTGTGTAGTGGAGACTTTTAGCCTCTTTTGGGTGTCTTTGAAGGCATTTCCAGTTAAATCCGGTTTTCATCTGCATTGTACACTTGAAACCAGCTTAAATTATTAGATACCATGTGCTGAGAAAGTTTATATTTAAATGTATTACACTTCCTACATCTGCACTTAATGCTTCGCCACAAATTTCTTGTTAATGATGCCATGCCTCTCTTTAAATCGACATACCCATCCAGTGCTAGCCTTGAAATTGTCTATGTTTAACTTTTCAGCAAGTCTTTCAGCAGCGTTTCTAATAGAATCAACTGAAACAGCAATTCCTTTCGCACGATGCTGTGTAAACCATTTGAATACAGCAGAGTCCAAATCCGTATATTTAGCAGGCTTTAATGTTTTCCTGTTGCCTATTGCATGAGTTTGACTCTTGAGCAACGAATTTCCTAATATTATCCTTCTGCTTTTTTATATCACAAACTGTAGCTTTACCGATGTTGAATTCTTGGGCGAGACGGGTGACAGAGTATCCACGCTCTGCTTTCTCTATTAAATCAATTTTCTGATCAATTGACAAATATTTTCTCTTCGTTTTAAATCTTGAACACCACGAATGCTGCTCTGAGACATCTTGGCAGAGTATAAGAGTTCAAATGATAAAAATTGTTCAAAATTTTGCTTCGCGCACGAGCAACACAGTTTTCACACTAGGAGGAGGGGAGACAAATGGTGCCAGCCTCTTCATCAAGGCCGAATGTTCACACGAACTGTGCTTGTTTTATTGGCCTACTCAAAATTTAATCTAAATAGACTTACAAATTGCTTTCAAATAATATTGTTTGTCGTTATAATTAATAAAATATTGTCTGTTTTGAAGTTTTATTCATTTTATACAGTACAGTACATAGAGATAGGGAGGAAGGAAGGGATCCAGGAAAAACCCCCCACGACCCCAATGGCTCAAGGAGCGACCGGCCGGCCACACAATGCCAGCTGTTATCTACACCCCAATTGTATTAAAAAATCTGTGAAAAGGAAATGTGTTCAAACACTGTTTAAAATATGTACTGTATATATCACAATTTTCACCATTATTATTGCTCCAATATGGCATTTTTCTAATAAAAAGGCTATTTCAGTGTAGATAATGCGATAATTATCATTAACTCGTGACATCTGACGACGAGAGGAGAGAAGAGGAAAGTTAGTGGCTGGTCCTCTGGTGGTCAGGTGCAGGAAGGAGGGGGGAGGGAGCATGGAGCCGCCAGTCACATGTTGCCTCTAAGGCCTCTACTGACACCACTATTACTCCAGCTTCCCTTGACAACTTCTACCACTGACAACCAGCCTCTACTGACACCACTATTACTCCAGCTTCCCTTGACAACTTTTGCCTCTGACAACCAGCCTCTACTGACCCACTATTACTCCAGCTTCCCTTGACAACTTCTACCACTGACAACCAGCCTCTACTGACACCACTTGCCTCCTGACAACAACTCTCTCACCAATGCCCCCCTGACACATTTTATCACCATTTTAGCAGGTTGTCAGTTGCCTGGCTGACAACCTGCCTCCCATGAGAATACGTAACTTACACCACCTGCCCCCTAACAAAAAACCCTAACTACTGACACCACTTGCCTCCTCACAACAACTCTCTCACCAATGACCCCTCTGACACCATTTTATCACCATTTTTATCATCATTTCTCCCTAGAAACAATGGGTAAGGATAATAAAACACTATATAACTGTTTACACTCTGGCGAATCACAGTTGATGACAGCCAGCTCCGACGCTCGGCCTCGTTGACCGCTTAGACGAACAATCCCTCGGCTTAATCGAACATTTGTATGTTCCACTAAACATTTGGTACCGAATTCAATTTGTTCGGCTCCTCCGGGAATTCGATAGAGCGGGGTTCGTTAGACTGAGGAAGCACTGTAAGCCGTTCCTGACTACCCAAAAACCTCACTTCAAACTAAATCTTATACCTAATTCATTTAAATCTACACTACAAAAATATGTTCAAGTTATTACTTACCCTTGCTGATGACTGCTGTTGGCATATGGAAGATGGTGAGGAGGAGAGGTGTTATTGTTTGGAAGGGGTGTCCCCCCTTCCATTATAACATCAGGCAGTGAGGACTTCACTGATATGCACTCTGTGGCACGCTTTGCCAGCATACCACTAGGACCTGCTTGTCTTACTAAGAATTTGTCAAAAGACACTTGTTTTTTCCCTACATTTTAACACTTGCCTGTAGTAAGACATCACATTTGTCATTTAAAGGTCAATGCAACGGCCTACTACAGCTTTATCTGGGTGAGTTTTTTCAACAAAACTTTGCAGTTCTTCCCATACTGTACTTCACACATTTTCTTAATGAAGAAGGGACATCTTCTACTGCCTCTACTCACAACTATTTGCTTAGGTTGAACCTTACCATTGGCTTTCTTGGGACCCATGGCGAGATATAAATGGAATTTTAAGAAATATTTTAACTTTTGGACACTTTTGGACGCTCATCACTGCAAAATTATTGTATCTTTCCAGTGTTCTGACATCAATTTTCGTGTAACGTCTTTCATTTTGGTAACAAATTGTGCACAATCTAAAGGCGCTCATTTTGAAACCACTCCCAGATTGATCTGATAAAATTTAAATTTTTAACAAATACTTTCATGAGTGACTCCAGACCTCGTCACCCGAGACGATTCAAGAGAAAATGAGTGACAACGGGCAGAGGCAATGGAGTGCGATAGTGTTAACACTATCTCACTCCGTGTGGGCGTGCCACAGAAATGACGTCATGCGCCGTTCGGTGCGGGCGAGTGTGCAGCGACACTGAAAAGTGTATACTCGTTTCGGTTTTCTCACCTTAATTCTCATGCCACGTCATTCGTTTTGGTATCATTATGTTCGCAATAGAATTCCCTACAGGGGTATATGCATATAAGGTCCAAAAGCCCACCATGACTCCCCACAGCAAAGCCAAAAGTCGGCAAAGTTACCCGTGACCGTGTAAACCAGTAAGATGTGTATACTCATTTCAGTTTTCCTCACCTTATTCTCATGCTACGTCATTCGTTTGTGTATCATTGTGTTTGCAATAGGAATTCTCTACAGGAGTATATGCATATAAGGTCAAAAAGCCCGGTGTGACTCCCAAGCAAAGCCTAAAGTCGGCGAAGTTACCCGTGAACGAGCACCAATTGGCACACCTGCAGAATAATAACTAATGTATTTACGCGTTCAGTTTGATAACATAAATTTTCGTGCTATGTGTTTCATCTTGGTATCGAATTGTTCACAAAATAAAGGCGCATATTTTAAAACTAGTCCCATAATAATAGAGCAATAAATGGAATTTTAACAAAATATTTTAACTTTTGGACACTCATCACCACAAAATTATTTATATATTTCCAGTGTTTTGACACAAATTTTCATGTTATGTTTTTTCATTTTTGGTATCAAATTGTTGCTAATATAAAGGGCACGTTTTTAAAACTAGTCCCATAGTAATAGACCAATAAATGGAATTTAGCAAATATTTTAAAATTTGGACCACAAAAGTATTTATTATCTTTCTAACATCAATTTTTGTGTCCCGTCCTTCATTTTGGTATCAAATTGTTCGCAATATAAAGCGTGTATTTTAAAATACAGTACAGTCCTATAATAATAGAACAATAAATTGAATTTTAGCAAATATTTTAAAATTTGGACCCTTTTGACACTCATCACCACAATATTATTTATATCTTCCCAGTGTTCCGACATTAATTTTCGTGTCACATCTTTCATTTTGATATTAAATTGGTGCGCAATCTAAAGGCGCTTATTTTGATACCACTCCCAGATTGATCGGATAAAATAAAAAATTTTAACAGATATTTTAATGAGTAACGCAAGACGGAGGCAACCGTAATGCCTCCAGAGAAAATACATGATGATGGACGTCAGCAATGGAGTGCGATAGTGTTAATGCATGCTTGTTCACCCCCCCGTTCTTTCTCGGGATGTTGGGGTTTTGCAGCTTCACGTGCAGGTTCCTTCACTTTTTGGCATCGTTGGTTACGGAGGATTTGCATGCACGTGGGTATTTGGCTTCAGTCTTGTGTTTCTTTTCCCTTCTCGAGCTGTCTTCTGCCTGGCTTGAGGAGGATGTGGGAGCGTTGAGTGAAGGGCCTTCGTCTGGGGCGCTGACTTCGGCAACTAGGGTATCGGCTGCACTGTTGAAGCTCTTTGCGCCTGTCTTGAAAGAGGCGGTGTCTCTGTTCTTTGCTTCTCTCCTCGTGTGCCGTCAAGCTGTGCTCGCCCTCTCTTTGGAATTTGCTTGGGCTCTGGCTCTTAGGTTTTCGTCTCCGTTTTGTTCGTTGCTGTTTGCAGGGACTGCGGTCTCACAGTTTCTGCAAGCGGCTTCATCTAGTTGTTGTTCTATGTCGGACTTGTTGGTTCTTCTCCTGCGCTTCATCAAGTCATCTTGGAGTGGGTGTGCTTGGTTGTGCTCAAAATGACCCCATCCCTCGGGTGGGTTTCCCGCCTGTTTCCAGTGCCAAAACGGGACTGTGTGGATCTGAGGTTCATTCTGGACTTGTCCCGTCTGAACCCCCTGGATTCCTTGCCCCTCCTTTCGGATGACTACTCTGTCTCAGGTCTGGCTTCTGTTGCAGCTGGGTCCTGGATGGTGTCCCTGGACCTCAAGGACGCCTATTGGCACGTCCTATTCATCCAGGGTTCAGGGACTGGTTAGGTTTCGTGGTGGGGCGTCACGCTTACTGTTTTCGATGCCTACCTTTTGGCTTGAATCTGGCACCTCGCGTTCTCACCGCGTCTGACCCAGGTTGTGGTGACCCGTCTGCGTCTTCTAGGGATTCGGGTTTTGGCCTACCTCGACGACTGGCTGGTGTGGGCTCCCAGTCGGTGTCCCTGGACCTCAAGGACGCTTATTGGCACGTTCCTATTCATCCGGGGTTCGGTTTTGTGGTGGGGCATCAGGCTTACCGCTTTCGTTGCCTCCCTTTTGGTTTGAATCTGGCACCTCGTGTTTTCACTGGTCTTACCCGGGTTGTGGTGACCCATCTGTGTCTACTAGGATTCGAGTTTTGGCCTACCTCGACAACTGACTGATGTGGGCTTCCAGTCGGTCCACTTGTCTGCTTGCCAGGGATGTGGTTCTTTCCCAGCTTGCCAGGTTCAGCTTCCTGGTGAACTGGAGGAAGTCCCATCTGGTTTTGTCCCAGGATTGGACCTGGCTGGGTCTTGTTGGGACTCTCGAACCATTTTCTTGTCTCTCCCTCCAGAGGCGTTGCTGCAGCTGCGGTCATGCCTTTGGCTGTTTTTGAGGGGGTCCTGGTTCACTCGGCGGTTGCTCGAGCAGTTGTGCGGGAGTCTGAACGTCGCCATGCTGGTCTATCCGTCTGGTCGGGTTTGGCTTCGGCGTCTGTTTTGTTCCTTCGGGGATGTCCCTTCCGCCTCGCTCGCAATCGTTGGGTTCGTCTCTGGGGGCCTTGTGTCGGTTGCTGCGTCACCAGCTTCCTCCTTCAGGGTTTTCGGGGTTCGGTGCCTTGGCGCCTTCCCGAGCCATCGCTTGATGTGTTCACGGATGCGTCGTCTCTTGGCTGGGGCTTTGTGACCAGTGCTCACCAGGCAGGCCAGGGACGGTGGGGTCCGTCCTTCCGTCGGGCTCACAGCACGGTTCAGGAGTTTGCGGCAGTCTGGCTCGCGCTTCGGAGGGTTCGGGTCACACAGGGTTCGACCATCCGGCTCCATTCAGACTGTTCTTAGGTGGTTCATTGCCTGAACCGCAGAGGTTCTCTTCGGTCCTTGGCTCTTTGGGGTTGGTCTCTTCGAGTGGTTCGTGGGCTGGATTCTCGGGGTTTGGCTCTCCGTGCGGTTCATGTCCAGGGAGTGTCCAACATTCTGGCGGACGGTCTGTCACGCTTCCATCCCCTGTCCACGGAGTGGACGGTCGAGACGACGACTCGTTTCGTTGGATCTGCCAGACGTACGTCTCCCAGAGGTGGACCTCTTCGCTTCGGCGTGGTCTCGGCATCTCCCAATCTATGTGACGCCCTTCCCCGACTGCGAGGCGTTCGCGGTGGATGCCTTTCAGCAGGACTGGCCGAGGTGGGGTTATCTGTACCTCTTTCCCCGGTCCAGCTGTTGCTTCGGGTTCTGGTTTGGTTGGAGACATTCCTAGGGAGAGTAGTCCCTTGTGGCCCCTTGGTGGCCGGCCCAGCCTTGGTTTCCGATGCTCTTGGCTCGGTGCCCGAACCCGGGATGTTTCCCGCGGCTCCGCCTCTTTCAGGAGGTCGGCCCGGTCCGGTACAGGGCTGGTTCGAACTTCTCCTCTGCTCTTCATGTCTGGTCTTTTTGACGCGGGAGTATCACCATTTCTATGGTGATCAGGTGGCTTTGTTGATGGTGTCCCACCTGAGAGCTTCGTCTCGGCGACAGTATGAAGTTTCCTGGGGTTCTTTTCGCCTTTTTCTGGCTCTTCGTAGGTTGTCTCTTCTTTCGGATCGGGTTGTCTTGTCCTTTCTTTCTTGCTTTTTCAGGACCATCATTTGATGCCTAATACTGTTGCCTCGTATCATGCGGCGCTGGCGGAGCCGCTCAAGCTAGCTTTCGGGGTGGACGTCACATCCGCCCGTTCGTAAGCTTTCCCTTGCTATGTTTCACCTCCGGCCTGCTCATGCTCCTCCTGAGCCGTCCTGGTCCTTGGACAGGGTGCTCTCATATCTTTCCTCTCCTCGGTTTGTGGTGGCCTCTTCAGTTCCGGATTGTTTTTCCAAGGCTTTGTTTTTGTTGGCTTTGCCTCTGGGGGCCGGGTAGGGGAGCTTCATGCTCTCCTCCGGCGCAGGGGTTTCTGCTCTTTTGGTCTTGGGGGTAGGTTTGTTCGTTTGCAGCCTTCTCCATCTTTCTGGCGAAGAACGAGGCGGCTGCTTTCCCGGAGGGGACCGAGAGTCATTGATGCTTGGTTGGTTCGGGCCGGGGCTGCATCATGTGTTGTCTCCCGGTTGCAGCACTTTGTTACCTGCGCGCTTCAGCTGGGGTGGCTGGGGATGCGCTTTGGGTTGATCCGGTTTCCCTGCGTTCCCTGTTCCAGGGCTCGGATCTCCCAGGTTGTCCCGCAGGGTTATTAAGTCTAGCCAGCCTGCGGTCTATCCTCGCGCCCATGACGTTCGGAAGTTTGCAGCTTTGGCTGCCGTGTTTGGGAACATGTCTTGGGCTCATATTCGGGCACAGTGGATTTTGGAAGTCGAACAGGGTCCTGGCCGCCCGATATTTGGTGAACGTCCCTGCTCCTCAGCGTTCTTGTGTTGCTTTGGGTCGCAGGTTGCAGCCAGTTGTCTCGACTTCGCTTTGAGGAGTTTGTGGCTGCCGCCTCCCGGGTAAGGTCCCTAATTCCTTCTCTTTGGGTATGTAGCTCCAGGGAGCAGTAGGGGCTCCCCACAGAAAACCAGCATTGAATGTAATGAAACGGCCATTTTCTTGGTGAGCCCCGGAGGCTTCCTGGCTACCCTCCCTCCCATCCGGTCGGCGGGGTTTTTCGCGTTTGTTGAAGCCTAGTTTCCGAACTGAAGGCAGCTGGCACGGTGAGGTCCGGGCCCCCCCCCCCCTCCCCCTCCCGGGGGGGAGAGGGCTGCGCGGACGACCGGCGCGGCAGTAAATTGATTGTTTGATTGTTCTTTGGGATTGTAGGGAGTTTTCTACCTCTCTGTTTGGTTTTTGTTGTAGTTTTTACCATGTGGGGTTTGTTTTGTTATGCCTACCTTTCTGGGGGCCTGACCCCGGTCGATGGCAGATAAGGAAAAAACCCCAACCATATGGGGTTTTCCAGGGCCATTGCTTCCTGAAACCTCTCTGAAGGGGCCAGCGTTTCATTACATTCATCGCTGTTGTTTATGTTGTTTTGTGACTACATTTGTAACCCACGATGTCGCCAAAAAAACTGCTTGCTAAAGATAGCATTGTTAAGAGGAAGAAAGACATAATTACTGTAGATTTGAAGAAGAAAATTGCCTGACTCATAGGTGGATTCTCCTTCCACACTGTAACCCTTCTCCTCCCCACCTCCACATCATCTTCCTCAAGCATATTTTTTTGGGGGTGGAACGGATTAATTTTATTTAAATTATTTTAAATAGGGAAATTCGTTTTGCAAGATGAGCGTTTCACATGACGAGCTCGGTTCCGGAAGGGATTAAATTTGTTAATCGAGGCTTCTCTGTACTTTAAATGTAAAGTGCTCATAGACCATTGCTTGCTGTGCCTCTCTGAAAGGATCAGGCTCTGGCTCGTGGGTCCCATTAGGCATAAGAGCTCCTGTGACTGATGAGTCTTACCTGGGACGCGGTTGGGTCAAGATACCTGCTCCGCAACTAGGGGTGAAGTTAGTGTTGGTGTTTAGCTAAGTCTACACATAAGGAGACTGACTCGTATCAATCGCCTTCCCCCTCCCAACATGCTGGGTACTGAGATGGAGACTCAGTCATCAGAAGAACTGGCTACTTCCCACGGCAATATTAACATGGACTCTGAAAGCAGCCAGTCAGTCGAGGAGGGTGAGTATCAAGAAATTCTAACAAGGCAACAGAAGAAACGAAGAAGACAGGAGGCAAGGCGTAGTGTGGACAGTAATGGTACACTTAACGGAAACGACAAGAGAATGAAGAACGACGCCGAGACTGATGCCGACGAACGGACGGAACGATGTCAGGAAGGTGAGGGTCAGCGGAGATGGAGGCTTCTCTTCCCTGCCTCGCACGCTGGCCTATCATCAGAAGCTGCTGTGGACAGTCAGACTTGGAAGAGAACACCGCAAGTTCGAGCCCCTGCTGAAGGAAGGTGTAAACAGACCTTACTTAATGGTAGGTTCTATGGAGGCAGTGGAGTATCTTACCCAGCAAGGATATGATGGAATTGTTATGGAAATACCGGAGGGGAACGAGAAGCTGACGAAGGTAATTATCTACAAGTACCCTCAGATTCTAGACCCCGAGTTCATCCTCGACGACCAACGATTTGTGTGGGCCAAGCGTCACCTTATTAAAGGTGAAGCTAGGAGTCAGGTGGTGGTTCTAGTGAGAGGTGAAGTACCCGAGAAAGTGTTCATCACCGGGGCTGGCTACAGGCATGTAGAAAAGTATGTGGAAGAGCCCATAATATGCCTGAAATGCTGCAGATGGGGGCATAAATCCTGGAGCTGTCAACATGATCCACGATGTCGTTTCTGCGGAAAGTCTCACCTCTCTAATGTGTGTAGAAACAGACTTAATCTGGGTGAGAAAATAGTTCCCACATGCTGCAACTGTGGTGTTCACAATGCCAGCTCGGCTGTGTGTAGCAAGAGGCCGAGTATGGATGTTCCCCGGCCGGTGAATGTTACAGAGCAAGCAAGAGCTCTTACCCAGACACCGGGAGCACAGCAAAACAGTCTGCCCCAAACAGTGCCAGTGAACCGGACGAATGCGTGGGTAAAGGAGTCACCTTTACTTAGGCAGGCTCAAGCAACAAGCAGCCACGCCACCACTCAGGACTCTGGCAGTGACAGTGTAACGGTGAGTGCAGTGGCTACTGTGGCTCAGAAAGAGGGCCATAATGATATGGTCAAGGAGGTGTGGGCTGAACTTAGAAAAGTTGGTGAGTTCCTCCGAAATCTTGGGCAGAGAATCGAGTCCATCGAGGCGAAATTAAACGTTCAGGTCAAGGAAAATCACAAAACGGTGAAGGATAATCAGGATATAGTGGTTGAGGGCAATAATGAAATATTGAGTGATGAAATGAAGGAAAGTGAAGTGTGTGTGAATGATGATAGTCGTAGTGAAAGGAAGAACCCTATAATTACACATAAAATGAAGGAATCATTTGGGCCAATAATGGACGTCACAGGGCTGAAAAAATCTCTTGACAATCGCAATGTCGCTTTTACTGGTGAACTTGGGAGGAGGTGGGAGATGTTATACAAGGTATGGCTATCATTTAGTGAACTTATTGGGGATGACTTAGACAGTGAATTGATTAATAATGGATCACCCTAGACTGAAAGTGTTGTCATGGAATGTTAATGGTTTAAGAAACAGGGTTACAGATGTTCATTGTTATGTGATGGGAAATGATATTGATGTTGTAGCTCTCCAGGAGACAGGGATAGGAATGAAGGATTATTGAAATTAAATGGCTATAAAGGGTTTCACCTCTTCGCCGCAAATAATGTCAGAGGCACGTCGATTTATGTTAAGAACTCCATACCAGCAGAGTTAGTAGAACCGCCATCAAAAACGCAAGGTATAGAGAGTGTCTGTGTTAAATTATCATTAAGGGAAGGGGAATTTATTGTAGTTAATTTGTATGTATCCAGGAACTGCTTCGACGCTAACTATTTACCTGACTGCATTTATACTAATCCTTCACTGGTCATTGGGGACCTTAATGCTCGGCACACAAGCCTTGGGACAGTGGGTAGTATTAATGCTAATGGGGTCAAGTGGTTACAGTTTCTACAAGATCATCCAGATATCTGTCTCTTGGGAAACAATGAACCAACTCACATCAGGGGAGGACGACTTGACTATGCCTGCATTTTAAACTCTCAGGGGATTTTGGGGGAGGCTCGGGTTGTTCGGGAACTACTTAGTGACCACTTTGCCTTGAACGTTGAATTACCACTGGGGAAAAAACAAGTCCACTTTCAAAGGAAAAGGCTAAATATTAATAAAGATATGAAAAATTATTTTATTCAAAATATGGGAGATTGGTATCAACAATACACGCCGCTCTGCGTTGATAGTTTTTACGAGGACATGGTCGAGAACATAGAGAAATTAGTACAGAGGGAAAATAACGGGGGCAGGGGAAGCAAGACGCATGGACCTAAGAAATTTAAATATTCCAATGATCAGCAAGTCAAGGGGTGGGAGAGAATGCTACGGAGTGCACATAAAGAATGGTTAAAAAATGGAATGAGGGATGAAGAGAAAAATACAATGTTGGAAGTGGCTAGGGAATGCAGTCAGGTGAGGAAGGAGGCGCGGGAGAGATACTGGCAAGACTTTGCTCAGTCCATTGGTAATACTAAGAATCTTAAAGACATATGGAGAGCAGTAAACAAAATCAGGGGTTGTAAGACCAAATTCATTGCTCACTCAGATCCAGGGAAAGTTGCTAATGAGTTAGTAGATAAATGGGCAAGTGCTGCTGGTATGGAGTCCTTACCTGCAGACACGAGAGTCACCATTGAGTCATGGGAAAATATTAGAAATGGAGTAACTTTATGTGCCTTAAATACAAGATCTATAACATGCACTGAGATAACTCACGATGAGCTACTGGATGCTATAAAAAGTGGCAGCTCTACTGCTCCGGGAAAAGATGGAGTAACGTATGACATTCTTAATTATTTAGCCGGTATGAAACCTAGTCCCTTACTTGATTTGTTTAATATGAGTTATAGAGAGGGAAAGTTACCAAGAAAATGGAAAGAGGCTGTCATCATTCCTATCCCTAAGTCAAACAGATGCTACAGACCTGTCTCCTTAATATCCTGCTTTTGTAAAATGATGGAAAGGATTTTGTTAAATAGGCTACTCTACCTTGTAGGTGATAACATGTCCAGTAAACTCTTTGGTTTTATCAAAGGCAAAAGTACTGCGGATTGTCTCTTAAAGTGTTTGTCTAATGTGGATGACAATTGTAGAGTTTTTGTTGATCTACAAGGAGCATTTGATAAAGCCAATGGGGAAGTAATCTTATACAAATTAGCCAATCTGGGAATAACAGGGAGATTGCTACACTGGATAAGGGATTATCTACAAGGCAGAAAAGGTCAGGTGTATTACCAGGGATACATGTCTGAGGAACGGAGGTTTCAGTTAGGTACCCCACAAGGGGGAGTATTAAGTCCCACCTTATTCAATGTATTAATGAACAGATTAGCATCAGAAATGTATCCTCCAGGGGTCACGACGATCATATATGCTGATGACATTCTTATACAAGGCACTTCTGGGAACAAAATTCAAACTGCTCTTAACATACTTGGTACAACCTGTCACAAGTTAGGCTTAGTTATAAATGCAGATAAAACCAAATACGAGTATAGGAAACGAAGAAATATAACACTTGCTCTAAATGGTGTGGAACTGAGCCGTGTTCAGAAGTACAAGTATCTGGGCATGTATGTGGATACACATGTGAGAGTAAAAATGCTGAAATAAATCATATCAGCACCTTATGTAAAGCCCGTCTGCATCCTCTGAAAGCACTGGCTTTTTCTGGTAAAGGTGTTGGGTACCTATCTTGCGGATGTTATACATAAGTACTGTTCGGTCCCTGATAGACTACGCAGCACCCGTATTGTCTTACACAGGCCAAGGCAGAATTAAAAAATAGAGCTGATACAGAACGAGGCTATGAGGATTATTCTTGGATGTCAAAGAAATGCAATGATTGAAATAATGAGAATGGAATTAAATTTACAGAGTGTGTGTGATAGAGTCCGTGACATTAACACTAGAGTATCTATTCGTTTCATGCGGAGAAAAGGAGGGGATAAGCTGTTTGAGAGCGTTCAGACCTGCTTGAGTGACGTACACACTTCCAGGAAACTGAGGGAGACATGCTACACGAGGGGATTAGCTCATGACCTCAGGGAATACGGGGTGAGAATAGCTTGCGCTACCTCATCCCTTTGTGTGTATTTTACCTCAATAAACTTATTTCAATTTCAATTTCTGTGACTGATGACCCCAAACTAATATAGTACATATCAGTTCGGATTGCTTCAGGGAGCCCCCAGGGCTCACCCAGAAAATGGCATTTCATTACATTCAGCGCTTGTTATTTGGAACGGATTAAATTTGTACACCGAGGTTCCACTGTACTTACACTGTAATATATTACTCTACTATATTTTTTAAAGCTGCTTTTAACATTGTTTTAATAGTACTGTATTTACAAAGGATTCATGTACGCAAATATATTTTGTCTCGTTAGGAAAAAGCCTTTAAAGCGGAAGCAGATAGCATCTTGGGAGAAGTCCGTCAAAAGCAGAATGATGTGCTAAGAATGCAACAGTTACTCGAGGCTCTCATAACTCTACGTTTGACGCGTATCAACAAGGGTGCTGCTCATGGCTATATTTCTTCTACAAAAAGTGACCAACATTTTGCTTCGACATTGAGTAAGTGCTTAATAACTTTTGAAATGTATTTTCTTTTGCTTTCTTTGTAGCATCTAAAATTTTATATATCCTAGAAATGTTGAGTGCAAATGCAGTACTGTACATACAACACAGTAAAATTATCATAGCAGGCAGAAAATAGACTAAACTAAATTTCTTAGTTGTTCTGCCCAGATATTGCCTAAGGCAAGGTCACTGGCACAATGGTGATCTTCTCAAGCATCCCTCTAAGAATAAACTGGTGCTAGGGAGAGAAAAAAAATCAGCTCAGAAAATTTCACTTTTAAGCACACTAGGTTTTTCAAATCCTTGTACAGCATCACAAGAACCTCCATGTTGTTCCAAGGAACCCTGCATCTTTGCCACAAGCCAGTCACATTCTTCCTGTCTAATATCTAATAGTTTGGCAGGCTTGAGATTGGATAGTTAACACTTTCGCGCTCTCGGCGCTCAAAAAAAAAAAATACCCCAGATGCTTTCGGCACTTCGCGCGCCTACGCGGTAAGACCGAAAAAGTGTACACTCTTTTGACTGTCCTGACAATAATTGAAGGCGCACGTATTTAAATTTGGTATCACTGTGTTCGCAATGAAATTGTCTATAAGAGCATATCTATAAAATGCCGCCCAAGCATAAGGTATCAACACCAAATAAAAAACTATGCAGATCACTCGCCGAGAGCGCCAAACAGCAACAAAATGTTTCCACTCTCTTAATGGTTGCGAAGCCTACAGTTGTCCTACATCGCTAATTTTGGTATCATTGGAATCGCAATAAAATTCTCTACACGGACATATGCATATGAATGTTTAATATAGGTAATTGCCCACCCGCAAGAGTGTGTGAAGTGGAGAGTAGTTAGCCGCGAGCGCACTGGCGAAAACACAGGGGGGAAATCATGCTGGAAAGTTTATACGTTTCCTGACCCTACTTTTCTATGTACGTATTTCTTTTTTATACCAATGTGTTTCGCAATAAAATTTTCTATAAGATGAACTGTATAACATTTGTACAAAGCATGTGTAAGAGAAGCGCCAATATAGAACCACGTCGCTCAGTATGCGTTCGCGGCAGAAACGAACGCATTGTTTTCGTTCGTTTGATGTTTGTCATGTTTATACTTGTTGAAACATTTTATAATTTGTATGACAGTGATCGCAGTAAATTCCCTACACAGACATATACATAAAACATACAAATATTTCCCACGTGTTGGATATATCAACGGCTAAAGGGAACCCACTGCCACACGCTCGCCACACCCCCAAACATACTTTGTGTATTTTTTTTTTACTCATAGAAGTTTATGTGATATAATATTCATTCTGGTACCAAAAAAATTCGCAAATAAATTCTCTACAAAACAAAGTATCCCCATCCATTTCGGTTAAAAAATGGAATTTATAGAAATATTTTTTCGATTGACGAGAAAAGTAGGCAGTTATGCGGAATCGTAAGAAAAACCAGTGACGAGTTATCTCTAATCGAAAGCGCGAAAGTGTTAAGTGCTTTGATTTTAGCCCTAGAAACCTTGGTTTCCGTGTGCAGTAGGGTCAGGCTATGTATTGTTCTCTATACTTGCTAATTTATTAGGTTTATTTGGAATACTTCTCTTGTGTGTATGACTGTGTGACTTGTGGCTTAACCAGCAGGTAACGTAGAATAATCATTGTTCGCGTTGCTACTTCAGGTATACAGAGAACATATACAGCATACATAGACATAATAAAGCACCTATCTTACTGGGATCTTCTCAAAGCTCTCCAAATGTACTCGCTAGAAATAGATGAGAGAGGTATCAGATGATATACATATGGAAAATAATGGAGGGGCCAGGTCCCAAATCTACACAGTAAAATAACAACGTACTGGAGTGAACGATATGGAAGAAAATGCAGAATAGAACCAGTGAAGAGCAGGGGAGCCATAGGCACAATCAGAGAACACTGTATAAATATCAGAGGTTCATGGTTCTTCAACATTACTCCCAGCGAGCATTAGAAATACTGCCAGAACAAACACGGACATCTTCAAGAGAAAACTGGATAATTTCAAGAAGTGCTGGACCAACCAGGATGTAGTGGATATGTGGGCCTGCACGCCGCTGCAAGCAACAGCCTGTTGGACCAAGCTCACAAGTGAAGCCTGGCTTCGGGCCAGACTTGGGGAGTAGAAGAACTCCCAGGACCACCATCCAGCAAGTATCCAGCAGAAAGAGGTTCCTCCTGTTGAGCGTTTTCTCTTTATTTACTGTTCATTTTTCAGTGATTCCTCATTAGCCATGGCATTGTACACCTTCCCTCACCAGCCATAAACTGGGATTAAGTGTGCATTTATTCAATAATGCCTTCTTATGCCTGGCAGCCAGTACATGTTGTTTCCAGGAAGTTTGGATGATGTGGCATTTGGGGAAGGGGGGGTTGCTAAGGTGGATCTGTAGTTGCCTTTCAACCATCTTTGGTCTCTAGTTCCTGGCTATGAGAATCATTTACATTTTAAGAGGGTTTTTCATATTCTCTGTTGCAGTTTGAGATTTTCTGGGGGGAGCCTACAGCTTCCTTGGAGCTATCCAGGCTGAATGGATATGTATAACTTTCTGGCATCAGTCAAGGTGCATGGGGTTCTTGCCTACCGGGGACCACGAGCCAGAACCTGGCCCCCTCAGAGAGGCACGAGGAGCAATGGCCTACAGAATGCCCCCTGTGGTTGGGGGCATTCTATGTCTGCCATTGACCGGGACAGGCACCCAGAAAGGTAGGCACTCCAAAACAAACCCCTATTCTGGTGAAAAGATTGCTACCGAAAGCCAAAGGAGTGGACAGAACTCCCCAAATAAAAATAGCAAACTAGCATGATGTCATCACGTCGCCACACCACCGTCTGCGCAACCACCCCCACCCCGGGAGTGGGAAGGGGAAGCCCCAGATCCTCCGTGCCGGCTATCCAACTGGCAGTTCTTGGCTGATGGGTTAACTGGCCAGTCGGGTGCCTCTGGCTCCACTTTTGTTTCAGTTCTGTGCCTTGTGGTGTGGGCTGTCTCTACAGGTGGTCTGTGAGCCAGGAGTGATATTCCATGGTACTCGGGCTGCATGCACCTAGGGTTTCCTTCCCTAGGTGCCCTGTAAATACTACCCTTGGAGGCTTGGGGCCTCCTTCCACAAGTCATCATGGGATCTACCTCCGCTGTGTCTTTTACTGCTCGGTACTGGACTGCCCTTGGGGTCAGCTGGGTTTTCTGGGGGGAACCCCGTCGGCTCCCCGGAGTTTATCCCAGCCTGATATGCTAATGTCAAACTTTGGCATCAGTCATATGTATGGAGTTCTTAGGCCTACCGGGGACCATGGCCAGAAACCGGGGCCCCTCAGAGAGGCAAGGGGAGCAATGGCCTATAGAAACCCCCAAGTGGTTGGAAGTCTATGGTCTATGTCTGCCATCGACCGGGTCAGGCACCCAGAAAGATAAGCGCCCCAAAACAAACCTCTATTCTGGTTAAAATTGCTACCAAAAGCCGAGCTAGTGGATAGAACTCCCCAACAGAAAACAAGCAAACTAGTATGATGTCACACGTCGCCGCGCTGCTGTCTGCGCAGCTCCCCCCTTCCCGGGAGGGGGAAAGGGGGGAGCACCAGACCCTTCACGCCAGCTACCCACACCTCAGTTCTTCAGACTGATGCTATAGGCAGAGGTCGTGTGCTCTGGCTCCAGTGTCTTTACAGCACTGTGCTTCGTGTGTGGTGTTTGTTTTTCCAGGGGTGCGAGAGCCAGGAGTTATCTTCAGTACTCGGGCTGCATGCGCCTAGGGCTGCCTTCCCTAATTGCCCTGTAAGTATTGCCCCTGGAGCTTGGGGCCACCTTCCACAGGCTCCTTGGGACCTGCCTCTGCCTCTGCTGGTCCATTCTACCGTTTGGTTTTTCAGCCGCCCATTGGGCTCTTGGGTGTTCTGTTGTCCTTTGTTACCTGTGGGTAAGTGGCAGTTTGCACTAGTAGGGGCGCAGGGTGCTGTGCAGCTTCGCTTTCCCGACATAGCAGTCGGTTCTGTTCCTTGGGGTTTGCTGTCCTCTTGCGGGGTTTTGTTTTTGTTTTTGTTTTTACCTGGTGGGGGGGTTATTCCTCTATTATCCACTGGTGTTTGCCTTTCTACGGTTCTCCTCAGTGGCGCCCCCTGCTAGGTCCCCGTGAGTGTACACGTCCCTGGGGTTCAGCTGTAGAAGTTTGCTAGGAAGTTTTGGGCGCCAGTTAGCAAACATCCTGCCTAGGACAACCTGGGCGCAAGTCCTTTTATAGTAACGCTCAGGACCCTGGGAATCCCCTAGGGGGTGCGTGGGTCCGATGGATGTGACCCCAGAGTCCCCACTCTCATTATGCGAGTTTAAGGGTTGCACAGTCCCTTTGTCTCGGGGTGACTCTCATTGTTTTTGCCTCCGCCACGCTGCCTGTTGGGTTGGTGATACTTTCGACCCTGAGTCCCATGAGTGTTGCTGCTTGTTGGTGACTCAATTTACCCAATCCTCTGGTGATTCTATTCTGGTATGGGCGGCACAAGCGTTGCAAGCTAGGTTTCGTTTGTTGCAGCGCGCTCGGTTGGTTGCTCACCTGGATGCCCCGGGGCTGTCCTGCTTTGCTTTTCTCAAGACCCGGACTTGGGGTGGGGATCGCTTCGATCCTGGTTCAGTCTGCACCTCCTCGTTCTTCCTCTCCAGTTGTTCGTTCTGGTCGTCCCCCCACTGCTTCCTGCCCCGAAACGTCTGAAGGTTTCGGAGTCTGGGTAGGGGTTACTTGATCTCGAGACTCGGGCAGCTTCGGGGTATGCCCCTTCCGGGGGGGGGGGGTGGCGGAGGCTTTCAAGTCTTGTCTCCCGGCCGAAGCTTCTGGGTCTTTCTTCCGGCTTCTGCGGCTGCGCCGTCCTTGTCTTGTGGGGTCGGTGCATGGGGAGATGACTATGCCCCGGGTCCTGCTGTGGGGGACCTAGGGGCTGGGGAGGGACTGACTTGAGGCCTTGGGCCCCGCTAGACCCCGCCTGGGTTTTTTTCCCTCTGAGCGGGGCTTACTGTTGCAAGGAGTGGGGTTTTCTTTTCCCCCTATGCGTACGCGTTGGATTTGGTGTCGGCCCCTCCCCGGGTTCGGTTCCGTGTTCCCCTGGGTGTGCCGGTTCTGTCTTTCTGGAGTTTTCGGCCTATCGCAATCCAATCTGGTGTGGTGCGAGCGGCCCTTGCGGCATAACTCCTGCGTGACCCAGATTATATCTCGGAGATGGATCTCTCGGAATTTAGGTTTGGGACTTCATTCCCATTCTGGCTCCGTTACAAGGTTCTGGAGTCTTCCTGGCTAGCGGACTGCCCCTTGTTTGTTTTGGATTCCTGGCATTCCTTTTGTCATTCCCGCACGCTGGAGAGGCGGGAAGCTTCCACAGTGGTTCAGGTTTTCCTGGAGAGCGATAAGTAATACTTGAGTACCTGAACGAGTGCTTGTTTGCCCCTGCCCTTCACGTGATGTTGGCATTGTTCAGCTCCATGTGCAGATTCCCTCCCTTTCGGCGGAGCTTGTTGCGGAGGATTTGCGCACCCGGGGCCTTTTGGCTTCAACCTTGCGGTTCTTTACCCTCCTGGAGCTGTCCTCGGATTGGCTCGTGGAGGATATGAGGGCGCTTGGGTCCGTCCCTGGGTCCGGCGCCTTGTCCTCTTCGGCTCGCTCGTCGGCTGCCTTGTTGAAGCTTTTAGCGCCGATTTTGCGGGATGCGGTTACCCTGTTCTATGCTTCCCGGCTCGCGTGTTGGCAGGTGGTGCTGGGTTCCTCCGTGGAATCTGCTTGGGCCCTGGCTCTTAAGATGTTGTCGTCTTTTTGTCCTCTTCTGTTTGAGGCGTCCTGCCGTGACGCAGTTTATCCAGGCTGCTTCGTCTGCTTGTCGGACATACTGGTCCTCCGGAGGTCCAGTGGAGGATCTTCCGGAGGGGTCGTGCCATGGCTCGGGGTTCCTCTCGTCGTGGTAGGTCACTGGTGTCAGGTTCGGGTTCGGCTCCTTTGGACCTGCCCTCGTCTGGTCGGCGCGGTGATCGCTCTGTGTGGGGTTCTGGATCTTGAAAGGGGCGCCGGCTCTTTCGCGGCTTGCCCAATTGACGGGGCGATGGGCGGGGGAGGCTTGCGCTGTTCGCTCATGCCTGGTCTCCACGATTCATGGGCGTTTCGGGTCGTGTCTGTCGGCCTGCCGTGGCATTGGGTGGCCCCCTTCTTTTTGGGGGTCGGGGCTGGCAGGGCAGGTTTCTTCCCCTGCGCTCTGTCGGGTCGTTTTGGAGTGGGTTCGTTTGGGCGTGGTCAAAACGACGACGTCCCTCGGATTGGTTTCCCGTCTGTTTCCGGTCCCGAAACGGGACTGCGTGGACCTGCGGTTCGTTCTGGACTTGTCTTGTCTGGACCTCTGGGTTCATTGCCCCCTCCTCTCGGATGACTACGCTGTCCCAGGTTCGGCTCCTCTTGGAATCGTACTCTTGGATGGTGTCCCTGGATCTCCGGGACGCTTATTGGCATGTTCCGATTCATCCGAGGTTCCGGGACTGGCTCGGTTTTGTTGTGGGGTGTCTAAGTTACCGCTTTTGTTGTCTCCCGTTCGGGTTGAACCTGGCACCTCGTGTGTTCACACGTCTTATGTGGGTTGTGGTGGCCCGTTTGCATCTCTTAGGTGTACAGGTGTTGGCCTACCTCGACGACTGGCTGGTATGGGCTCCCAGCCGGTCGGCTTGCTTGCTAGCCAGGGATTTGGTTCTATTCCAGCTCGTTGGGTTTGAGTTCTTGGTGAACTGGAGGAAGTCCCATCTGGTCCCTTCTCAGGTTCGGACTTGGCTGGGTCTCGTTTGGGACTCTTGGACCACTTCCTTGTCTCTTCCTCCAGAGTCTCTCCTGCGGCTACAGTCCCGCCTTCGTCTGTTTCTGGTGGGTCCTCAGGTCACCCGGCGGTTGCTCGAGAGGCTGTGCGGGAGCCTGAACTTCGCGATATTAGTTACCTGCCGGGTCGGGATTGACATTGTCGGCTGTTCTGGTTCCTTCAGGGTCGTTCCTTCCGCCTCTCTCGCGATCACTGGGTTCGACCCCCCGGGGCCTTGCGTCAGCTGCTACATCGCCGGCTTCCTCTTCGGGTTTTTCGGGGTTCAGTGCCTTGGCACCTACCCGAGCCCTCGCTCGATGTGTTCACGGACGCTTCGTCTCTCGGCTGGGGTTTTGTGACCAGTGCTTACCAGGCTGGCCAAGGGCATTGGAGTCCGTTCTTCTGTCGAGCCCACAGCACAGTGCGGGAGTTTGCGGCGATGTGGTCTGCTCTTCGGAGGATTTGGGTCGCCCCGCGGATCGACGATTCGACTCCATTCGGGCTGCTCTCCAGTGGTTCGTTGCCTGAACCGCGGGGCTTCGATGCGGTCCTTGGCTCTTTGGGGTTGGTCGCTTCGGGTGACTCGTCTGCTGAGTTCTCGGGTTTGGCTCTCCTGGCGGTTCATGTGCAAGGAGTGTCCAATGTCTTGGCCGATGGCCTGTCTCGCTTCGTTCCCCTCTCCACGGAGTGGATGGTCGACGACGCTGCCTTCTGTTGGCTTTGCCCGACGTTCGGGTGCCCCGATGTGGACCTCTTCGTGTCGGCGTAGTCAAGGCGCCTTCCTGTGTATGTGGCACCCTTCCCCGATTGCGAGGTCGTCAGGGTCGATGCCTTTCGGCTGGACTGGTCGAGGTGGGTGGGGGTCTCTGTACCTCTTTTCCTCGGTTCAGCTGTTGCTCCAGGTCCTGACTCTCTTGGAGACTTACCAGGGGAGAGTTGTCCTTCTGGCCCCTTGGTGGCCGGCCCAGCCTTGGTTTCAGGCGCTGCTTCCTCGGTGTCCGAACCCGAGGATTTTCCCACAGCTCTGCCTCTTTCAGCAGATCGGGCCAGTACATCATGTGGCTGGTTCGATCTTCTCCTCGAGTCTTCGCGTGTATTTTTTTTACTCGAGTCTATCATCAGGTGATCAGGTTTCCTCCTTGTTGGTGTCCAACCTGCGGGCTTCTTCTCGGCAGCAGTATGACGTTTCCTGGCAGTCCTTCTGTTTCTTTTTGCATCTTTCTCATTTTAGTTCGCTGTCGGTTAGAGTGGTCTTGTCCTTTCTCTCTTGGTTGTTTCAGGACCGTCATCTTATGCCTAGCACTGTCATCTCGTATTGACGGAGCCGCTTCAGCTTGCCTATGGTATCGATGTTACATTTGCGCCGTTTCGCAAGTTGTCTCATGCTTTGTTTCACCTCCGGCCTGCTCATGCGCCGCCTGAGCCGTCCTGGTCTTTGGACAGAGTGCTCGCTTACCTTTCGTCTTCGTTTCGTCGTGGCCCCTTCGGTCCAGGATTGTTTCTCCAAGGCTCTTTTCTTGTTGGCATTAGCCTCTGAGGGTCGGGTCGGGGAGTTTCATGCTCTCCTCCGGCGCAGTGGTTTCTGCTCTTTCGGTCATGGCGATTGTTTTGTTCGCCTGCAGCCGTCTCCTTCTTTTCTGATGAAGAATGAGACTGCTGCGTTCCGGACGGATCCGTGGGTGGTTGATGCTTGGTTAGTACGGCCGGGGGTGCATTATGCTTTGTGTCTGGTTGTGGAGCTTCGCCCTTATTTGCGCACCACGGCTTCTGTGTCTGGGGATGCGCATTGGGTTGATCCGGTTTCCCTTCTTCCCTGTTCGCGGGTTCGGGTCTCCCTGGTCGTCCGCAGGGTTATCATATCCAGCCAGCCTGCGGTGTATCCCCGTGCCCATGACGTCCGTAAGTTCGCGGCTCTTGCTGCCGTCTTTGGGAACATGTCTTGGTCTGATATTCGGGCGTGGGGTTTTTGGCGGCCGAACAGGGTCCTGGCTGCTCGTTACCTCGTGAATGTCCCTGGGCCCCATTTGGCCTGTGTTGCATTGGGTCGGCGGTTGCAGCCAGTTGTCTCGACTTCGAGTTGAGAAGTGAGCGACGACCGCCTCCCGGTTAAGTCCCTCTTTTTCCGTCTGTGGGTAGTTAGCTCCGGGGAGCCGACGGGGTTCTCCTCAGAAAACCAGCGTTGAATGTAATGAAACGCCATTTTCTGGGTGAGTCCCGGAGGCTCCCCGGCATCCCTCCCTCCCTCCCTCTGGTCGGTGGTTTTTCGTGTTTTTGACATCCAGCCTCAGAACTGAGGTGTGGGTAGCCGATGTGAAGGGTCTGGGGCTCCCCCTTCCCCCCTCTCGGGGAGGGGGAAGCTGCGCAGACAGCGGTGCGGCGACGTGTGACATCATACTAGTTTGCTCGTTTTCTGTTGGGGAGTCCTATCCACTAGTTCGGCTTTGGTAGCAATTTTCACCAGAATAGGGGTTTGTTTTGGAATGCTTATCTTTCTGGATGCTTGACCCGGTCGATGGCAGACATAGAATGCTTCCAACCACACAGGGGTTTCTATAGGCCATTGCTCCCCTTGCCTCTCTAAGGGGGGCCAGGTTCTGGCTGTGGTCCCCGGTAGGCCCTAAAAGTCCATACACATGACTGATGCCAAAGTCTGACATTAGCATATCAGCCGGGTAAAGCTCTGGGGAGCCTCCGGGTCTCACCCAGAAAATGGCGTTTCATTACATTCAACGCTGGTTTTTTATTTTCATAGTAACTTTGAACATTTTTGGCCAAGACTGTCTGGTAGCAGCATGAATCGTTCTGGAGGTGTTAAGAGGAAGAAGGTTGTCCTAACACTTAAGGACAAGCTACGTGTTATACAACTTTGTGAACATGGCCGGTCGACCTCAAGTGTTGCCAAGGAATATAATATAGGCACTAGTACTGTTTCTGATATAAGGAAACAAAAAGAGAAACTTATGCAATTCATTTCAACCTGTGAAAGTGAAGGTGCAAGCACTAGCAGAGGTTGTGGTAGAAAAACTATGAGAACTTAGACGCATGTGCAGTTGGATGAGGCTGTGTACAAGTGGTTTGCTCAGCACCGCACAGCTGGCGTGACAGTCGCGGCCCAGAAATACAAAATGCTGCAAGCAGTTTTGCAGCAAGTCTTGGAATAGAGGAGTTCCGAGCTAGTGAAGGGTGGGTTGCAAGGTTCAAAGGGAGGCACAATATTGTGAAGGGGAAAATTGTCTGTGAAAAATTTACTGCAGATACAAGCAGTGTACAACCATTTAAACATAAATTAAGAACATACATTTTGGCAAATAATTTATATTCCTATCAAATTTATAATGCAGATGAAACTGGGCTGTATTGGAGGAGTTTACCAGAAAAAACTCTAGCTATGAGGAGTGAGGGTTGTGTGCCAGGCCGTAAAGTTAACAAGGATAGGCTGTTGGTCATGATATGTGCGAGAGCTGATGGCACAGACAGAATCACGTTTGCAATTGTTGGCAAATCAAAGAAACCAAGAGCCTTGCAACATTGCTTGAACAGACTGTCTGTGAAATATTATAACTCAAGGAATGCATGGTTTACACAGGAGATCTTTCTTTCCTGGTTTCATGATGTGTTCTGCAGGGAAGTTCGTAACTATCAAGTTAAGAAACTCAAGTAAAGCCAAGTGAAGTTCGAGCTCTGCTGTTGCTTGATAATGCACCTACCCGCCCAAGAATTGACACATTAACCTCACATGATGACAAGATAACATGTATGGCACTTCCTCCTAATACAACCTCTCATCCAGCCTATGGATGAGGGAGTTATCTGTGCTACGAAGAGGTTGTACACCAAAAAGATGCTCAATGAAGTTTTGGTGGTTTTGCCTCTTCCGGAAGATATTGAACTTGGTGTGGATAACAGGGCTAAAAATAAACTTGAGAATTTGAAGAACTATACAATCAAGGAAGCCATCTATAACTGGGTCAAGGTGTGGAGTGACGTAAAGGATTTGACTTTGAAGAATTCCTGGAAAAAACTCCTCATGTCTACGGTCAGAAATGAGGAGGATGAAGAAACGGTTTTTGAAGGATTTACAGATAAAATCCTTGGAATGTTCAGAAATGCCGGCGAAAACTTAGAAAGACAGGATGTGGTTGATTGGCTTGAAAAAGATGCCAATGACCCAGGATATGGTGTGACGAGTGAAGACGAGATTTTCCAGTCTGTTACTGGAGAGGCTGACGAAGATGAGGAGGATGATGAAGACAGTGGAGAACCAACACCAATGACCACGAAATACAGTGTACTCATGACCTATGTTGATAGATTAATAAATTTTTCATCTAATTGTGCTCATGCAGAAGTTGGAAACATGTATCAGTACCTGAGGTGAACCAAAGAGCTGATCATACAACTGGCCAATGATCACAGAAGGCAAGCTGCACTTGATTCTTATATGGTACGAAAATCAAGCCAAGCGCCATCAACCAGTGACGTGTCACAGGCAAGCCAAGAGCCTTCAACCAGTGAGGCCTCATAGGCAAGCCAAGAGCCTTCAACCAGTGACGTGTCACAGGCAAGCCAAGAGCCTTCAACCAGTGAGGCCTCATAGGCAAGCCAAGAGCCTTCAACCAGTGACGTGTCACAGGCAAGCCAAGTGCCTTCAACCAGTGAGGCCTCATAGGCAAGCCAAGAGCCTTCAACCAGTGAGGCCTCACAGGCAAGCCAAGAGCCTTCAACCAGTGAGGCCTCACAGGCAAGCCAAGAGCCTTCAACCAGTGAGGCCTCACAGGCACCCAAGTGCCTTCAACCAGTGAGGCTTCAGCAGCTGGCAGTCAAAACTAACTTTGCTTAATGAACTGTACAGTAATTTTAAGTGTTAATTTTAGTGTTGTGTTAGTATAGGCTACGTAAACAGTCAAGAATTCTTAACTTCAAGATGTGTGGCATCAATCAAGAAGACGAACAACAACAAGGTAAGTTGAGGTTTCTAGTTGAATATTTAATAATTATATGTGGCAAGGCAATTCAAATTATGTTTGTAGTATAAAAATAGTTGGAAATGGTTACTATTGGGCTCGGAGGTGAAAAAGTACCATTATCCGTAACACGTGATTATCCGGCTGGGGGTCCTTCCCATATAGTTCGGATAATCGAGTAGAGACAGTATATCTTCTCTCCATGCTCTGTCTCGGCACTGATAATATTCCTGAAATACTCCTAGTTGGCGCCCTCCCTCCTGGGTGGGTTGTGAGGCTCGGACCGCATGCGTCATGCGCATGCACCGTAGGAGTTTGTTTTGTTTATGGACGGAGCACACAAGTGTTGGTGTTCCGCGACCTTTTTCTCTCGGGTGCTTCTCCTTTCTCGTTCCTCTCATCTCTCCAGTCCAGGCCCCGTAGATAAAGGGGGTGTTCTGGATTACGAATATGGGGAGTTCCCCATAGATATATATCCTAGTTCTCTTCTCTACATATGGGTGTGTGGTGCCACATCTGCCTCCACCCTACTCTTCTGCACATGCAGCTCTGGCCTTGTTCCACTAGTGATACTCCTGGAATATTCTTGGGTACGATGTGTCGTGTCATGATAGTGCCTACGCTCTGCAAGTGAGCTTATGCGGTCTGGCGTCTCCTTGACCAGGCAATGGTTTGTGGTTTTTGGATGAGTGTTGGGGATTGGTTGTGGCGTTTTGTTTGGCCTTCCATGTCCGTCTGTGTTATTCGTTACACGGTGGGGGCACGGTCCCGTCTTTCGAGATCTTTTTTTAGTATTTCTGTGCCTGGGTCTTTTCTTGCTTCATGACACTCATTCCTTGACCGTCATGCAGTGCCTGGCTGAGCCCTTTCATATTCATTGGATTCACTGTGTGTAGTAGGTCATGTCCCTTTCGTTCCCGATTGATGTCTGTCTTTTTCGTTCCTCATATTGCTTCTACACTCTTGTCTCTAGCTGCTGGTGCTTGGACTGTTTTTCTGATTTTTTTCTGCCATTTTTCCTTTTTTCCAAATTCTCTACTACATATGGCTGTGTGTTTTCGTATGTGCTTCTTGGCTCTACTAATGTTCGTGCTAGGTTGAACTTTATCCATGTTCAGTTCCCAGCTTTTGCACCCCCCCCCCCCTGTGTTTGGTTACGTTCCTGAGTTTTCATCATATCCTTGTTTGACCCTCCAGCTTCTGGGTTGCCCTGTTTGTTGGTGGATGTGGTTTCCATTCCACCTCTCCTGCCCCTGCAGTTTCTTTTTTGTTGGGCCGGAAGGTGCTGGGTTTCAGGCTCTGGCTCCGGTCTATTTCTTGGTGTTCACTTTTGGGTGGTATTTTTTTGTTTGCGTGCTGTTCATGTCCTGGTTAGTTCTCCTCATACCTTACACGGCATCGCGTACTTCGTTCTGCCCTACTGGGGCTGTGTTAACCGCTCCTGCTAGATGCGACGTCCCTGTTTTTCGCTTTGTGTTTCAGCTCGCTGTACTCGCTTCCTTGTTGGCCTCAGCTTGGGCCCCTAGCTTTCCATTTTTTGTCACAATTTTGTCCTTGCTGTTTGCGGCGTCTGCGGTTCAGCGTTTTTCTGCTGGCGGTTTCTAATTGTCATCCATAGTCGGACATGTCGGTCCTTCTGAGGTCCCAGGGTGTTCCTTCTGGGGTCCCAGGGGGTTCCGCCCGGACTGGGCGTATCTGCTCGCCCGGGTTGGTTCTTTCCCGGTTTGCCGGGTTTGGGGTCCTGGTTTCCTGGCTTACCTGCCAGTTGCCGTGTTCCTGATCTCGCGGTATCACTTCTCATGAGTCTCGCCTCGGAACCACCGTGTCTCCGGTCACCTGACGAGCTCGCTAGCATTGGGAAGTTTTCTGTACGGCAGACGTTCTATCTGGTTCCTTGCCGGCTTGGGTTTCCTGCTCTGCTTGCTTGGTGTTCACACCCGAGGTTTTCCCACGGCTCCGCCTCTTTCCATGCTCGTTCGGTCCATAGCGGGGCTGGTTCAGTTCTGCCTCGAGTCTCTACCCATCTGTTGGTGTTCAGGTGGTTTCGTTGATGGTGTCCCACTTGTGTGCTTCATCTCGGCGGCAGTGTGTTTTTTTTTGGCAGCCCTTCCTTTATCTTTTTGTCCTTTCATAGGTTTGCTGTGTTTTGTTGGCGTGGACTTGTCCTTCTCTTGTGGAGGTTCAGGTCTGTCATCTTGCCACATACTGTTGCCTTGTCTCGTGCGGCGCTGGTGGAGCTGCTCCTGGTTGCTTCAGTTTTGGTGTTCCCTCTGCATCAATTCGCGAGCTGTCTCTGGCGTGGTTCACCTCCAGCCTGCTCTTGCGCCGCTTGAGCCGTCCTGGCTCTTTGATTGGGTGCTTATGTCTCTTCTCTTCTCCTCGGTTGTTGTGGCCCCTTCTGTTCTGGATTGTTTTCCGAGGCTCTTTTCTTGTTGGCGTTGGCCTCTGGGGGGGTCGGGTCGGGGTGCTTCTTGCTCCCCTCTGGCGCCAGGGTTCTGCTCTTTTCATCCTCATGATAGGTTTGTTTGCTTGCAGCCGTCTCTTTTTCTGGCAAAGACTGACACGGCTGCTTTCCGGAGGGGTTCTTGGGTTGTTGATGCTTGATTGATTAGGCCTGGGGTTCATCATGTGTTCGGTTGTGGTGCTTCGCCGTTCTTTGTGTGCCACAGCTGCCGTGTCCGGGGGTCACACTTTGGGCTGCTCCGGTTTCTCTTCTTCCCTGTTCCAGGGTGCGGTTCTCTCGGGTCGTCCGCAGTATGGTTCGGTCCAGCCAGCCTACAGTCTTTCCCTGTGCCCACGACGTTCGTAGGTTTGCTACATGTTCCTTCGTTGATGTTCCTGGGCCTTGTCGGGCCTGTGTGGCCTTGGGTTGGCGGTTGCAGCCTTTCGTCTCCGCTTCGCGTTGGGGAGTGAGAGACAACCGCTTCCCGGGTTAGGTCCCTCTTTGTTTCATCTTTTGGGAGGTAGCTCTGGGGAGGTTCTGGGGCTCCCCCCTGAAAACCAGCGTTGAATGTAATGAAATGCCATTTTCTGGGTGAGACCCGGAGGCTTCCCGGCAATCCTCCCCTCCGGTCGCCTTTTTTCTTTTTTTTTTTCATATTTTGATGTCCAACCTCAGAAATGGGGTCTTGGGTAGCTGGCACAAGGGGTCTGGGGGCTCCACCTCTCAGGGAGAGGGGGAGCTGCACAGACAGCGGCGCGGCAACATGGTGACATCATGCTCGTTAGCTCGTTTTTATTTGGGGGTGTTCTGTCTACTAATTTGGCTCTCAGTTGCAATTTCTTAACCAGAGTAAAGGTTTGTTTTGGGATGCTTACCTTTCAGGGGCCCTGACCCGGTCGATGGCAGACATAGAATCCTTTCAACCACATAAATAATATAAATGAACATAAAGAATTCTGATAAAGAAAGAGATCTAGGGGTGGTTCTAGATAGAAAACTATCACCTGAGGACCACATAAAGAATATTGTGCGAGGAGCCTATGCCACACTTTCTAACTTCAGAATTGCTTTTAAATACATGGATGGCAATATACTAAAGAAATTATTCACGACTTTTGTTAGGCCAAAGCTAGAATATGCAGCGGTTGTGTGGTGCCCATATCTTAAGAAGCACATCAACAAACTGGAAAAGGTGCAAAGACATGCTACTAAGTGGCTCCCAGAACTGAAGGGCAAGAGCTACGAAGAGAGGTTAGAGGCATTAAATATGCCAAAACTGGAAGACAGAAGAAAAAGAGGTGATATGATCACTACATACAAAATAGTAAGAGGAATTGATAAAATCGATAGGGAAGATTTCCTGAGACCTGGAACTTTAAGACAAGAGGTCATAGATATAAACTAGCTAAACACGGATGCCAAAGAAATATAAGAAAATTCACTTTTGCAAACAGAGTGGTAGACGGTTGGAACAAGTTAGGTGAGAAGGTGGTGGAGGCCAAGACCGTCAGTAGTTTCAAAGCGTTATATGACAAAGAGTGCTGGGAAGACGAGACACCACGAGCGTAGCTCTCATCCTGTAACTACACTTAGGTAATTACCACATTGGGGTTTCTATAGGCCATTGCTCCTCGTGCCTCTCTGAGGGGGCCAGGTTCTGGCTTGTGGTCCCTGGTAACGAACCTAAAGAACTAAATACACATGACTGATGCCAAAGTCTCCGTGGTGTAGTAGCAGTCTCCGTGGTGTAGTGGTAAGACACTCGCCTGGCGTTCCGCGAGCGCTATGTCATGGGTTCATATCCTGGCCGGGGAGGATTTAATGGGCGCAATTCCTTAACTGTAGCCTCTGTTTAACGCAACAGTAAAATGTGTACTTGGATGAAAAAACGATTCTTCGCGGCAGGGGATCGTATTCCAGGGACCATAGGATTAAGGACTTGCCCGAAACGCTACGCGTACTAGTGGCTGTACAAGAATGTAACAACTCTTGTATATATCTCAAAAAAAAAAAAAGTCTGACATTAGCAATATCAGCCTGGATAGCTCTGGGGAGCCTCCGGGTTTCACCCAGAAAATGGCGTTTCATTACATTCAACGCTGCTTTTTCCCCTAGCTTTTCAGGATGAACCACTTATCCGAACACAACGGGTTATCCATTCGATCTCGGTCCCGATGGGTTCAGAAAGCTCATGGCTGTCTGGGAGAAGCAGTGGATACCAAAACCATCAGTAGTTTCAAAGAGTTACATGACAGAGTACTGGGAAAATGGGAAACCATGAGTGTAGTTCTCATCCTGTAGCTACACTTAGGTATTTCCATTGTTCAATTAAAGCCTTTGTCTGCTGTTTGGGGTGTAACACTTGATGCTTTGCACAGCCCCCTTTAAATATGGCTGAATCTCATCAGTCTTATAGCTGAACATTGAAAAGCTCAGTTACAGTCTGTGTATTTGAACATTCCCCATTCTTTATTCTTCCCATTATTACATTCATCCCATTTGTACCTTTCCTCTTGTTCTTACCTTTTGCCTTACTCGTACCTTCTAAGATTTACCTTCTTCTCTTACCTGCTCCCCACTTTACCTTCTTCTAGGTTTTACCTTCTTCTCTTACCTGCTCCTCAACTCACTCTTGCCATATTTATTTCTCGTTCCATTCTTCTCCCATCACAATCGACTTTATAACGGTCCAGGACGGACAGAAACGTCTTCATTTCTTCATCCTCGGCTGGTGGGTTTCTTCAGCCACGTTATTGTGACTGCATATATTATTACTGTATTTAAATACTGTATGGCAGTTTTCAATGTTTAAATTGAAAGTTAAGAGTTGCTTAACATTAAGCTGAGTACTGTATGGAATGAAAGGAATAATCACTTAAATAGAATATTAAAAAAATTATCTCTAGGCAAAAGGACTTTAGTATATCTTTTATTTTGTTTCAGAGGGTATAGGCGAAGTAGTTAGAAGCCAGATGAAAGAATATGAGCTGGAAGAGCAGACATTGTGTGTCATGATGGAGGAGAGTGCTTCTCACCAGTCTTCTCTTGCAGGTAACTTTTCATCCAACAAATATTAGCCGTATTTTCATTCAAATTTTACATAATTATGAAATAGGATTAGTACTCTTTGTAATACAGTGTAACCTCTATTATCTGGGCCAGTTGGTATCACTGAATGCATGGATAACAAATAATCCAGATAATCAGATAAAAGATTGTGAAAACATTTGTTATTATGTTTGTTTTTTTATAGTATTTACAGGGGTACCTCGGTTTAAGAATTTAATCCGTTCCTGGAGACTGTTCCTAACCCGAAAATTCGTAAACCGAAGCAAATTTCCCCATAAGAAATAATGGGAAATTAATTAATCCGTTCCTGACTCCCCAAAAACTTCACTTCCAAGTAAATTTTATACCTAATTCACCCAAATCTACATTACAAAAGTATGTTCAAGTTATTACTTACCCTTCCTGGTGACTCCTGTTGGCGTATGGAAGATGGTGAGGAAAGGGGAGGAGGAGAGGTGTTAATGTTTGGAAGAGGGAGTCCCCTCCCATGATAATATCAAGCAGTGAAGATTTTCTGGAGTGCACACTCTGGCAAGTTTTGTCTGCATACCACTAGGTCCTGGTTGTGGCTCACTGCTTAATTTTTTCACAACAAAACAATCCATTGAAGATTGTTTTTCCCTTCTTCACAACATTTGTCTGTAGTGAGGCAACACAGTGTCATTGAAAAGATTAATGCAACGGCCTACTACAGCTTTCTCTGGGGAAGTCTTTTCAATAAAGGTTAGCATTTCTTCCCACATTTGACACCACTTCCTAATTGTTGTGGAAGGGATATTCTCTTCTGCCTCGTCCTCCTCTGAAGAAATATCTTCAGCTGCCTTTTGTTGCTGCTCCTTTTCAAGAACTTCAGTGGACGAGTTCTTCAGTGGTCAGTTCTTCGTTGTGTTCTTCCACCAACTCCTCCACATCAGCACCATCCAATTCCAAGCCCATTTTCTGGCCCAGAGTAACAATTTCCTCAACAATAGGCACTTCATTTACAGGCTCAAACCCCTCAAAGTCTAGTTCTGTCACACATTCAGGCCACAATTTTCTCCAGCCAGAGATCAGGGTTCTTTGAGTCACTTCTTGTCAGGCTTTGTCAACGAGTTTTAAAGCACTACAAAGGTTAAAATTCTCTCTCCAGAACTCTTTGAGGGTGAGGTTTGTGGCTTCAGTCACTTCAAAACATTTCCGGAAAAGTGCCCTTTCATAAAGTTTCTTAAAATTCGTTATGATTTTCTGGTCCATTGGCTGAATTAGAGGAGTGGTGTTAAGAGGAAGGAACTTTACTGTGAGAACATTACTGTATCTGTTCAACAATGCATCTTCCAAGCCTGGAGGATGAGCAGGAGCATTGTAGAGGAGAAACAGGGCCTTGAGTGGCAAACTTTTCTCCTACAGATATTTTTCTATGACAGGGCACACCACATCATTCACCCACTCCGTAAAAAAAATCCTAGTCACCCATGCCTTATTATTAGCCCTCCACATCACACACAAATGATTTTTCTGCACACCATACTTTTTGAAAACCCTTGCATTTTCAGAATGATATACAAGCAAGAGTTTAATTTTCAAATCGCCATTCGCATTTCTACACAGCACAAGCGTAAACCTATCTTTCATAGGCTTGTGTCCGGTCAATGATTTTTCCTCCTCGGTAATGTGTGTCCTCTTAGGCAATCTTTTCCAGAACAGTCCTGTCTCATCACAATTAAACACTTGTTGCGGTAGGTATCCCTCAGCCTCTACAAACACTTTAAATTCTTCAATAAATCTATCAGCCGCTGGTTTGTCTGAGCTGGCAGCCTCCCCATGCCTCCCAACACTATGAATACCACTTCTTTTACTAAATTTGTCAAACCAGCCCCTGCTTGCCTTAAACTCTTTCATATCTGCATCACTCGTTCCAGGGGTTTTCTTTACAAGGTCTTCGTGCAATACCCTGGCTTTCTCGCAAATGATGGCCTCTGAAACACTATCACCCACTAACTCCTTGTTGTGTATCCAAATTAATAACAACTTTTTCATATCCTCAAGTATTTGTGGTCTTTGTTTCGTGATTGTTGATACACCTTTTGCCACTTTAGCACTCATAATGTCCTTTTTCTTGGCAAGTATAGTGCATATTGTTGACATGGATTTGTTGTACTGCCAAGCTAGTTCAACAACACGAGTACCATTTTCATGCTTACGAATGATCTCTTGTTTTTTCTCAAATGTCATTCTCACATCCGATTTCTTGCCTTGAACCTTACCACTGGCTTTCTTGGGACCCATGGCGAGATATATAATAACAACCTTCATGCTCAAATGGCCAAAAATCCAACAAAAAACTGTAAATTCTTGTGAAGAATTCAGGCGGGATAGTTACTGGGCGCAGGGCACTGGTAAACTGAGGCGCGATCGCCGTGCCACCACACGCTAGGTCGGCCGTACGCATATCAACAAACTCATATCTCGATTCAAATTTTCCGAACAAATCGGGCTCGTAACCAGAAAAGTTTGTGAACAGGGACGTTTGTAACCTGAGGTACCACTATATTTTAACAGTATTGCACCCCGGGTGTCCACTCAGCGCATATGCACAAAGTAGGCCTGATGGTGCGGGCTAGCACTCAGCGACACTAAATGTGTATACTCGTTTCAGTTTTCTCACCTTAATTCTCATGCTACGTTGCTCGTTTTGGTATCATTGTGTTCACAATAGAATTCCCTACAGGTGTATATGCATATAAGATCCAAAAGCCAAGCTTGACTGCCCACAGCAAAGCCTAAAGTCTGGAAAAGTTACCCGTGAGCGCACAAAATCAGTAAAATGTGTATACTCATTTCAGTTTTCTCACCTTAATTCTTGTGCTACGTCATTTGTTTTGGTATCAATGTGTTTGCAATTAAATTCCCTGCAGGTGTATATGCATATATTGTCCAAAAGCCCGGCGTGACTCCCATAGCAAAGCCTGAAGTTACCCCTGAACGAGAACCAATTATCACACCCACAACCTAATGTGTATACTCGTTCAGTTTGATAATGTCAATTTTCGTGTTATGTCGCTCGTTTTGGTATCAAATTGTTTGCAATATAAAGGCCCGTATTTTAAAACTAGTCCCATAATAATAAAGCAATAACTGGAATTTTAACAAATATTTTAATTTTGGACGCTCATCATCACAAAATTATTTATATCTTTCCAGTGTTCTGACATAAAATTTGACATAAAATCTGACACAAATATTTTAAAATTTTGACCAAAAACGTATTTATAATCTTTCAAGTGTTCTGGTATCAAGTTTTGTGTTACATCTTTCATGTTTATATCAAATTGTGTGCACTCTAAAGGCGCTCATTTTGAAACTATGCCGAAGTTGATTGGATAGAAAATGAATTTTATACAAATATTTTTTGTACTAGACGCAAGCAGTGTCCAAAGCTAGGACACGAGAGAAAAAAAAGTGGACACGAGGGGTGTCCAAAGAGAGAGATAGTGTTAACCACTGTGATGCACCGAGTTTATTGTGACATTCCCTGTGTGCATGAAATCAAGTGTTCCCAACAAATTCTTTTTTCTTTGTAAAATGATAAATTCCCTTCCCTGAACATGTCTATGTAAAAATAAATACCACATTCCACTTACTTTATTTGTGGGGATGTGGACAAGGTGCACTGTGACGTCATCAGGGGCTGGTCACCCGTGCATGAACCTCCCAGACACGGTCATATGGGCCATTCAAGCGCCACGAAATGCCACAAATATATTTTCAATTATTTGTTCTATGTATTTCCAATGCAGTTTTATTATTTTTTTTTTATCATATATGATGCTATTTGTGACCTTTACAATATGTATACAGTAGAACGTTCATAATATTCCATGGAACTGTGATACATGTGTCAGTAATGTGTCCTCAATAAATGTTTATTGTAGCAATATTACTTGTTAAAAATTCACTAAAATTACAATATGTACAGTTTCACACACTATTTACACAGTAACACACTGTATTACACACTCAGTACTTCGGAAGTGAGTAATAATCAACGAAGTAGTCCATGGTGCACCGCGTGACTTTGCTCTCGTTGCACCAGGTACAGATATATTTTCGCTTCCAGTTTCTTCGTTCTGTCTGCTTGCAAATAATGCACTCATGTACACCCTTGGCTTTAGTACTTGTAGGTGGTATGTAGCCAAGCTTGTAAATCATAAGGTAGTATTGAATAGATTATAGGAAAAGATCATTTTGTAAGGTAGTCTTGAAAAGATCGATTTGTAAGGTCCCACACAGGAAGAGATTCAGCCAACCTCAAAGAGTGTCAGTCAATCTAGAAGAGATTCGGGCACTCTGGAAGAGATTCAGCTATTCTTGAAAATATCTATGGAAAACTCCACCATGGAAGCCGTTAACACTGTTCATCTATACTACTTGTATCAGATGCATCATCACTATATGCAGAAAACGATTCATCTATATATCATCTATATAAATTGGAGATGGCATAGGTGGCCAAGGGTAGCGCTCAGAGCTACAACTGGAAACGCTTGCTGTATCATCCTCATAGGAGCTGTATCACTTGCATCCGACCTTTGTGTATGGTCTTTATTGCGCCTAGCTTCACCAATATTATGACCCTTATGTTCTTCAAACAATAAGGTCTGAATTTCACTGACAGAGTGCGATCTTTCAACACCGCGTCGGACAGGTATTTGGGAGCCAGAGGCGCGTGCACCACCCATGGCTGCTCACTCAGTACTAACCCAGCCAGCAGCCTTAGGGCATTCTGGAAATTTTTTCCAAGATGGCTGCCTCTCACTGGAGGTCCTAAGAAGTCCATTTCGAACACAACCTACCGCGCACACATTTAGAATGGGTACAAAAAAATCAAAAAGAGTTTTCTCGATTGGCGCAGTCCTGGTTAAAGGCCCAACTCACTTTCATTCTTTGGGGTAACGTTAAAATATCCAGAGATGAATATAATGAAGCCTCTCTTTCTGGGTGAGACCCTGTGGGTCCCTGTAGGTCCCGTCTCACTCAGATGCCTCCCAACTACTAGGTTTCATTAGCCGTGGAGTTCTGTTTGGCCTACCAGGGACCAGCACTAGAACCTGGCTCCCTCACTCACAGAGGTGCAGGGAGCAGGTGACACTTCACCCTTGTGAGAAAGCATCAAGGAAGTCAGCTAATCAACACAGACCACTGCTGGGTTCAGAGAGACTGAAGCCTCAAAACTGCCAAATGAAACTCCCTCCAACAATGTAAACAATCGAATCGCTCGCAACAAGTGCGAGCTCATTAGCGCTACCCACCTCTAGTTGGTTGGGTGGGGGGAGGGTAGAGCCTTCATTGACCAGTGGTCTATGAAGCCAGTAATGAAGCAGATGCACAAACAAAACCTTCCAACCAACAACCTGAAAGGGAGGGAGGGTTGAATCTGGTAGCCACTAGAGCTCATCCAGAAAGAGGCATTTCATTACATTCAATACTGGGTTTCTGAGGGAGCACTTTGTGGCTCCCTGAAACTAACTACTCGCAGAGAAGAAAGGGAGGAAGTCACTCAGGAGGATAAACTAATGAAACCAGATCAGCACACAAAGCATCCACTGAGGCAGAATTGGTGGGATGAAGGTACAGTAGCTGTCGGAAAATCCGACAGCATTTAATATATCATACAGATAATAGCTGTGTTGTATAAACAAGTTAACCATAGAAAACGTAACTTGTAGTGGAATTACCGTCTAAAGAAAACGGGATATCATCACCACATACTATTATAATTCACCACCTATTATGGTGGGAATTATTCTTAAATACATTAGTCTTTGGACTTTACCATCATAAAACATCTCATATAAATTAACTTAATTATCAATATTAAAGTAGAGTAAATGTGACCCTTCTATCACTTTCTGACATGTGGACAATGTAAGCCAGGCGTCAGTGAGGAAGGAGGGCAGCCATTGTTGTGTCACCTCCGAGACGTGTGGAGCAAATTTGGCTCCTATCATATCTGGACAATGTCAGCCAGGCGTCAGTAGTATGGAGTGTTAGACATTGCCATTGTTTATACGAGACCAGAGGCTCACACGGGAGCAAATTCGGCTCCTGTTAAATTTACTTGGACGTAGTGTTATGGAAACCAGAAGTGTACCATTATCAACACGCTGTCTACAAATCAAGTTAAGTGTTCTTTCCGAAACCCATGTATCTTCATTTATGGCCATTAATGTCATTATATAGGGTGACCCGGTTAGAGCACGTGGAAGCCTCAAACTAAAGGTCAAGACGAGGAAGCAAGACTTGTGCACCAGTTACTGGGTGATGGAAGCTACCTCAAAGAGGATAATTTGGTGTCTACACCCTAGTTATACCTGGTGGACTAACCTGCTGTACTATAAGATAAGGAACCTTTTCAATGTATGTAGTCTAATTCTGTAGTTTGATTGGCTGCATATATATAAACTAATAAACCCCCCCTAATGTGTAGAGGATTGATTTGTGAGATTTAGAGATTATTGCAGAAATACAGTCCACTCATTATCATACAAATTGCTATCGAAGTATATAAATTAACGTAAATATAAATTCATATAAATTAAATAAATATAAATCTCACAGGTCGGTTCCCACAGTAGCGACAAGAGAGCCTTCACCAGAAACAGCTCATGATGCACTCCTGACCTAACCAACCAAGCATAAAAACTAAGGGACTTCCTGTGGAATCCCGCTGACTCTTCTATCGCCAGAAAGGAAGAGCTCGGCTGCATATGGACATAATGGCCACCAGGGCCAAAAGAGCAAAAACCATCCTCTGGAGAAGAGCATGACGCTTCCCAACCCTACTGCCGGAGGCAAGTGCCAACACAAAAACAGCCTGAGAAAAAAGAATCTGAGACTGAAGAGGACACCATTAACCATGGAGAAGAAAGAAAGTGAGAATGCCGTCCAAAGACAACAGGTTGAACCCCAAGCAGGTTCAGGCTGTGCATGATCAGGTCGAAGGTGAAACAGTACGCAAGACATGTTCTGAAATGGCGCCTAGGAAGAATCAATGGTGAACAAAAGCAGTAGCATCTCCGCTAACACTGTACAATAAGAGGCAACAGTATTTGGCATGAGATGCCTGTCGATAAACAAACAAAAAAGAAATGAAAGGACCACATGAATGAAGACCGAAGACGAATGATAAAGGGAGAGGAAGTGGCAAAAATAGCACCAAAAACCCTCATGCTGTTGCTGAGAAGATGTCAATTCAGCCACCTGCTTGCCATAGAGATAGCAAAAAACCAGCAATGAATGTAATGAAATGCCATTTTCTGGGTGAGTCCAGCCCGGAGGCTCCCTGGAGCTATACCGGGCTGATATGCATGTATTAGACCATGGCATCAGTCAATTCGATTGGAGTTCTAGCCTACCAGGGACCACGAGCTAGAACCTGGCCCCCCCTCAGAGAGGCATGAGGAATAATGGCCTATAGAAACCTCAATGTGGTTGGAGGCATTCAATGTCTGCCATCTACCCGGTTAGGCACCCAGAAAGGTAGGCGTCCCAAAACAGACCCCACCTGGTGAAAATTTCTACCGAAAATCTACCACTTTCTGTTATTCTGGTGGTCTCCTGCTAGATCCCCATGATTGTACAAGTCACGGGTTCAGCTTTTAATAATTTTTTTGGTGATATGCTACCAGAAATTTTAGCCAAATATCCCCAGTTTGCTAACTGTAGGTAGTAACTAAGTGATTGTAACCTATCCACCGCTGCCCACTGGATGGGGGGCGGTGTGCAGGACAAACATATAAATTTTGACACTAGCTCTCCACATATGTCAGTTGCTTAATTTAGAACCTGTACTTGAGGTTGATCTCGAACCCATTGTTGATGTGATGACTTATATTGAATTTTGTAACTAGCTCATCAAGATTGTAACTTGCTTAGCTAAATGAATTGTGGGGTTCAGTCCCTGAGCCCATTATGTGCCTCTGTAACCCTTTCAACTACCGCCCACAAGATGGGTATGGGGTGCATAATAAATGAACTAAACTAACTAGTTGGGCCAACCTGTTAACAGTACCTTGCCTAGGCTTCCCTTAGCAGTCAGCCTAAGGGCCCAGGAAAACCCCATTGGGGCTCATTGATTCAACAGATGCGTCTTCTGGGTCTCATCTCGCTTTGTGTGAGTTCGAAGGGTGCTCTGTTCCCTTGTCTCAGGGGTGACATTCACCGGTTTTGCCTCCGTCATGTTGCCTATTGGGTCAGTGACACCTTTGACCCGGAGTCCTGCGAATGGCGTTCCTTGCTGGTTCTCCCAATTCACCCAGTCAACTGATACTGATACTTGGGTGCAGCAGCATCGGCATTGCATGCACAGTTTCAGTTGTTGCAACGCGCTAGGTTGGTTGCCTTTCCGGATGCCCTGTGGCTGCCCCGCTTTGGTTATAGGGACCCAGACTTGGGGGTGTTAATCGCTTCGACTATGATTTCGTCCATGCCCTCTCATCCTTTACCTGCTGTGGTCTGTCCTGCTCCTGCAGTCTCAAGGGCTGCCCCTTCCTGTTTGATGAAGGAGGCATTTGAGCCTGCTCCTCCAGCAGGGGTTTCAGAGTCTGGCCAGTGGTCCCCCCTTTTCCCAGCATTTCTGGTTGACTCTGCCTTTTCTTTTGGGGTGGAGGATTTGAAAGACGGCTCTGCCCCGGGTTCTGGCATGGAGGATCCCAGGGCTAGGGAGGAGTTGACTTGGGGTGCTTGGACTCCATTTGACCCCACTTGGGTGTTGGTACCCTCGGCATGGGGATTGTTGTTGCAGGAGGAGGGGGTTTCTTATCCCCCACCCTTCCCTGTTCGAATTTGATATGGGTTTCGCTCCACCCTGGGTTCAATTCCGAGTTCCCTTGGGTTCTTCGGTCCCTTCCTTCTGGAGGTTTTTGGCTTCCCGTCCCCCACCTATGGAGGTCCGGGAGGCCATTGTGGCATACCTCCTGCGTGACCCGGATTTTGCCTCGATATCTGGACCCTTCCTTGTTTAACCCTTAACACTATCGCTCACCCGACATGCGCGTGGTCAACTTAGAGGTCATTCACCCAACATGCGGGCGAGCGTACGGTGACGCCTAAATGTGTATACTCGTTTCAGCTTTCTCATCTTAATGCTCGTGCTACATCGTTCGTTTTGGTATCATTGTGTTCACAATTAAATTCCCTAGAGGTGTGTATAAATATAATGTCCAAAAGCCTGGCGTGACTCCCAACAGCAAAGCCTAAAGTCAGCAAAAGTTACCGTGAGCGCACAAAATCAGTAAAATGTGCATACTCGTTCCGTATTTCTCACCTTAATTCTCGTGCTACGTCGCTCGTTTTGGTATCATTGTGTTCACAATTAAATTCCCTACAGATGTGTATGAATATAATGTACAAAAGCTTGGAGTGCCTCCCAGCAGAAAAGCCTAAAGTTACCCGTGAACGAGCACCAATTTGTACACTTCAACCTAATGTGTATACTCGTTCAGTTTGATAACATCAATTTTCGTGTTACGTCTTTCATTTTGGTATCAAATTGTTCGCAATAAAAAGGCACGTATTTTAAAACTAGTCTCATAATAATAGAGCAATAACTAGAATTTTAACAAATATTTTAACACTTTCGCGCTATCTGGACGCGCCGGCGCATTCGGTTTCGTCTAACGTAAACGCATAGTGGACATAAAGTTATGTCAACTTTTAAAATATTTGTATAAAATTCAATTTTTATCCGATTTACTTTGGGTTTGTTTCAAACTGCGCGCTATGAGGCTCTCTTTCTCACCACTAGGCTGCATGGTACAATAAGTTCATGAAAGGTGTGGATAACTTCGATCAAATGGTATTTTGTCCCAAACGGGTTGCAGGTGGGTGACTTTAGCCGTTTATACTGGTAATTCTTCCCCCATATCATGTATTATATGCATATGTCTGTTTAGGGAATTTTATTCCGATCAATATACAACCAAAAATAACTGTGTGCAACAAGTATAATCTTGACAAACATAACAAAAGTAAAAATATTTTGTGTGTGTTTGACGCTCACTGATATGTTCCAGCGTTGTTTTATATTTGTCGCTATTCTAACTTACGCTTTGTTGATATTTTTTACCTATGGGCACATAGAACATTCTATTGCGAACACATTGACATAAAAATGAATGACGTACATAGAAAATTAATGTCATGAGAGTGAAATAAGTATAAACTTTCAAAGCGCCGTGCGTCGTCCCGTCACCGATACCGGGTAACAATTTCACCACTTCCCACACTCTTGCGGGCGGGCTGCATCATTATTCTACGCTTATATTCATATCACCGTGTTGGGAATTTCATTGCGAGTCCATTGATACCAAAATTAACGCTGTAGAGCAAGTGTGGAGGTGATTACAATCCCAAGAGTAAAAACATTTTGTTGCTGATGGGCGCTCACGGCGAGTCATCTACGTAGTTATTTATTTGGTGCTGGTATCCCTATATGTTTCGTGACTTATTTTACTAATGTTCTTCTAGAGAATTTTATTGCGAACACGTTGGTACCAAAATGAAATACGTAGCATGAGAACTAAGGTCAGAAGAGTAAAAAGAGTATACACATTTTTGTTTTTACGCTTAAGCGATAAAAACGCAGCGCGCACATTCGGTTGGCTGAGTGACCTTTGCGGAGAGCGCGAAAGTGTTAATTCTGGAAGCTCATCATCACAAAATTATTTGTATCTTTCCAGTGATCTGACATAAATTTTTGTGTTACATCTTTCGTTTTGGTATCAAATTGTTCGCAACATAAAGGCGCACATTTTGAAACTAGTCCCAAGAAAATATGACAATAAATAGAATTTTAACAAATATTTTAATATTTTGACCGAAAACCTATTTATAATCTTTCAAGTGTTCGGACATCAAGTTTCATGTTATATCTTTCATTTTGGTATCAAATTGTGAGCAATCTAAAGGCGCTTATTTTGATACTATCCTGAGGTCGATCAGATAAAAAATTAATTTTATACAAATATTTTTGTAGTGGACGCAAGTCTGGTCCACGGTAAGGATTCGGGAGAAAAAAAATGGATTCGATCGGTGTCCAAAGTCAGCGATAGTGTTAAACTGCGCAACGCGCCTGCAGGCCCACATCTGGTCTGCGCAACGCGCCTGCAGGCCCACATCTGGTCTGCGCAACGCGCCTCCAGGTATTTTTATTTTTCACATTTCATTCAAAACTGGCACGAGGTGATGCGGGTATGGTATGGATGGCTGGGGGGCCCCAGTGATCGTCCACCATCTTGAAAAAAAATCCCAGCATGCCCCGCGGCCGTGGGGAGCCTCAGTTTCACAACAGCAACCATGTCTGATGCATCCTCTACGAGCTCCTGCTCCACAGTTACCCGGGGTCATGGAAAACAACTCTCTGAGGAGGAAATATGCGAAATTTAGTATGATGACGTTGCTATGGATGATGACCTAGACTATGATTCAGAGAAAGACCTTATTCAGAGATCTGATACGAGTGAGGGAGAGACGGAATTGGAAGATGTGGCGAGCGTGTACGGTACACGCGCCTCGCCCGGCCTGCCTCGTCGCTCTGGGTCAACACCGTTATCATCACCACCATCATGTATGTCCCCAGATGCTAGTAGTTTATTCAGTGACAGTACATGTGACGAATCTTTCTCGGGCTTCAGTGACATTGGCTCCGATACGAGTAGTGTGGACGTCCCGAGTATGAACAGCGGTGGTGTTACCTGGCGGTGGAGTTTTGCTGCCTCAGCAACACGTAGAGGCAGGCGGCAGCGTGTCTCCCAGCATGACGACAGTGGGCCCTCAACATCATTTGTTCGTGGTAGGCCTACAGTATGTAAATCTGCCTCAGCGCCTTGCATACCCTCACGCAGATGATGACGTAGCCGTGGTCTTGGTGCTCGTGGTGGTGTTGGCCGTGGTGTTGGTGCCAACATCAAACCCCCTGGTGTACTTGTGTGGGAGGATTGCGCCACATTTGTCCCTCAAATACCAACGTTTGATGATACCGATGTTGGTGTTACAGCATTATTCCTATATACCGGTGATATGGCAGACATGGAATATTTCCGGGCATATTTTGACAGTGTATTCATGACGCATCTTGTGACTGAGACAAACAGGAACGCTCACAGCCTCATAGACACCGGCATTTTACCTGCTTCACGCCTCACGCGATGGAAGGACATGACAATCAACGAAATGTACGTGTTTCTGGCACTCAGCATGATGATGAAGCACTCTGAGAAAGCTGTCATCCAGGATTATTGGAGCAAAGACAGCCTTGTTCCATCGCCCGTGTTCAACCGGTACATGTCGCGTGATAGGTTTCTCTTGATTCTCAGGTACCTGCATTTCGAGAATAATGCAAATGAGGACAGACACGACAGACTGTGGAAAGTACGGAAGATGTTCAGTGACATGAGAGGGAAGTTCAGGGATTATTTTGTACCAGCACAGAATGTTGTTATTGACGAGTCGCTTGTACTGTTCAAGGGGCGACTGGCATTCATGCAGTACATCCCATCAAAGCGGCACCATTTTGGACAGAAGTTTTTTGTGCTGTGCAACTGTGAGACTGGTATCATCTTGGATAAGATATTATATTTTGGAACAGACATCGACATACCAGCTCAAGATGAACACGGGTTCTCTGGCAGTGTCGTAAAAACCCTGATGGAACCATTGCTGAACAAGGGGCATATACTGTTCACCGACAACTATTACACCAGCCCCCTGTTGACCTGATACCTCCTTGCCCACAACATCGGCGTATGTGGCACTGTGAAGGCCCACAGGAAAGAAATGCCAGTGTTCGGTGTAGGTATAGCCGTGGGTGAGTGCCAGCTGCGTAAGTGTGACGATGTCCACCGCACTGATACTGTCAGTGCAGTGGAAGGACAGATGCGAGGTGAATATTCTGACTATGATTCACACCAGTGCCATGTTGGACAGTGGGAAAGTCCACTTTCAGACACGCAACCCCCATGTATACGTCAGACTGTGTCATAGGCTATAACGTGAACATGCGCCTCGTCGATAAATGTGACATGATGCTTGGTGGAGTGGAGTGCGTGAGCAAGTCTGTGAAGTGGACAAAAAAGTTCTTCTTCCACCTCATGGATGTTGCAGTGCTCAACTGCTTCAATATGTACCTAGCAAAATCCGGCAGGCGACCGTCTTAACGTACATTCAGTGCTGGTGTTGTGTCACAGCTGCTGGTAAAGTATGGCAAGGAGGGTTCCGTTGTACCGCTCGGGGGTGCAAGCAACAAGCCACATGCAACCTCTGTTGCGGGTTTCCTGGGCGGTGGGGGATGCCTGCTAGCAGTTCTGGGGCTGTTTGCCCCTGCCTGGGTTTTCTGCTTATGGGTGGAGTTTTACGCCCATCTAGTCTACTTTCTCCCCACTTTTGCTGGCGTGTTTTCGTATCTTTTGCGTTGGTCACAGCCCCCTGTTCTGGTGGCCATTTTCTTCTGCCGGTTTCTCGGCGTGGCCACCAGGGCGGCGTTGCGTTTTGTTTACATGCGCCTGGGTGTGCGAGCGAGCGTCTTGGGTGAGTTTTTTCACCTTTTTCAGGGGTTTTATTCTCCTGTTGTCGTTTCTTTGCTTTTGTGGTGTTTTCTGCCTGTTTTCTGTTCCTCTGGGAACATTTGAGTGTTGATTTTACACCGGGTTTTCCGTTTTGTCTGTTTTGGGTCTGGGCCCTAAGGTTTGGGCTCAGTGTCCCTGTCTGTTTATGCTCACTTCCACAACTTGTCCCTCGGTTTTTGGTCTGTTTTGACCGTTTCCTTGGGGGTTCTGTCTGGGGGCTGTGCTTTGCCTTTCTGTGGTGTATCTCCGCTGGCAAATGTGGTGGTTTGGGCTCCCCCTGGTTCGATTTTGGGTTCTTTGGTTTCGTTCCGGAAGTTTCTTCCTCTTGGGCCCCCCCTTTGTGGGTTCAGGGGGCTTTGTTTCCTCATGTGTGACCTGGTTCTGCCTTCTGGGGTTCCGGGGTCTTCCTGGCTTGCAGACTGATCTTTTTGGGTCTTTGCACGTGTTGTGATCGTGCTGGGACTTTGAGGTTTTATTGTCGAGGTGGACCTTTTGATGCAGTTTTGTGCCTTCTTTGTCTGGCCGGTGTGGTGCTCTCTGCCCACTGGTCAGCGGCTTGTAATTTTCTTTTCACGTGTATGTGTGTGTGTTTACACATGTACGTTTACATGTGTACACTGTGTGTGTGCACATGTGTATGTGCATACGCATGTGTGTGTAATACACCTTGTGTGTGTGTGTATTTATGTAATTACCTAAGTGTAGTTACAGGATGAGAGCTACGCTCGTGGTGTCCTGTCTTCCCAGCACTCTTTGTCATATAACGCTTTGAAACTACTGACAGTCTTGGCCTCCACCACCTTCTCACTTAACTTGTTCCAACCGTCTACCACTCTATTTGCGAAGGTGAATTTTCTTATATTTCTTCGGCATCTGTGTTTAGCTAGTTTAAATCTATGACCTCTTGTTCTTGAAGTGCCAGGTCTCAGGAAATCTTCCCTGTCGATTTTATCAATTCCTGTTACTATTTTGTATGTAGTGATCATATCACCTCTTTTTCTTCTGTCTTCTAGTTTTGGCATGTTTAATGCTTCTAACCTCTCCTCGTAGCTCTTACCCTTCAGTTCTGGGAGCCACTTAGTAGCATGTCTTTGCACCTTTTCCAGTTTGTTGATGTGCTTCTTAAGATATGGGCACCACACAACAGCTGCATATTCTAGCTTTGGCCTAACAAAAGTCATGAACAATTTCTTTAGTATATCGCCATCCATGTATTTAAATGCAATTCTGAAGTTAGAAAGCATAGCATAGGCTCCTTGCACAATATTCTTTATGTGGTCCTCAGGTGATAGTTTTCTATCTAGAACCACCCCTAGATCTCTTTCTTTATCAGAATTCTTTAAAGATTTCTCACATAACATATAGGTTGTGTGGGGTCTATGTTCTCCTATTCCACATTCCATAACATGACATTTATTAACATTAAATTCCATTTGCCAAGTGGTGCTCCATCTACTTATTTTGTCCAGGTCTTCTTGAAGGGCATGACAATCATCTAAATTTCTTATCCTTCCTATTATCTTAGCATCATCAGCAAACATGTTCATATAATTCTGTATACCAACTGGTAGATCATTTATGTAGACAATAAACATCACTGGTGCAAGAACTGAACCCTGTGGTACTCCACTTGTGACATTTCTCCATTCCGATACATTGCCTCTGATTACTGCCCTCATTTTTCTATCAGTCAGAAAATTTTTCATCCATGATAGAAGCTTACCTGTCACCCCTCCAATATTTTCCAGTTTCCAGAACAGCCTCTTATGTGGAACTCTGTCGAAAGCCTTTTTTAGGTCCAGATAGATGCAGTCAACCCAACCATCTCTTTCCTGTAATATCTCTGTGGCTCGATCATAGAAACTGAGTAAATTCGATACACAGAATCTTCCAGATCGAAAATCATACTGTCTGATATTATATTATTTCTCTCTAGGTGTTCTACCCATTTAGTTTTGATTAGTTTTTCCAATACTTTCACTAATACACTTGTCAATGATATAGGTCTATAATTGAGGGGGTCCCCTGGAAACACAAACCGAAACTGTCTCTATTTTCCGCTTGTTACAACTTGTAATAAAGTTGTTACATCTTGGCTTAACGTGTTTATGACGTATTAGAACGTTGTTACAACTTGATATATTGGTTGTTATAACTGGTTAGGAGGTGTTAAAACTTGTTCGAACGTTATACCAACATCGTAGTTTCGGTGTGTGTTTGGCGGGTCTTCCCTGCTGCCACTTTTGTAGATTGGAACTATGTTAGCCTGTTTCCACACGTCTGCTACGATTCCTGTACACAGTGATGCCTGAAAGATCAGGTGAAGTGGAATGCTGAGCTCAGATGCACATTCTCTCAGAACCCATGGTGAAACGCCATCTGGGCCAGCTGCTTTGTTCTTACTGAGCTCCTTGAGCATTTTTTCCACTTCGTCTCTAGACACCTCTATGTGCTCTATGTTGTTCTCTGGAATTCTTATTGTATCTGGTTCCCTAAAGATTTCATTTTGTACAAACACACTTTGGAACTTTTCGTTTAGTGTTTCACACATTTCCTTTTCATCTTCCGTGAATCTATTTCCCATTTTCAACCTCTGAATATTATCCTTTACCTGCAATTTGCTGTTTATGAATTTATAGAATAGACCTGGTTCTGTTTTACATTTGTCTGCAATCCCTTTTTCAGAATTTCTTTCTGCCTCTCTCCTCACTGCCGTGTAGTTGTTTCTCGCATCTTTGTATCGCTGGTATGTTTGGGGGTTCGACCTCTTCCTGTATTGATTCCATTTTTGTGTCTTTTGGTCTCTAGCCCTCTCGCAATTTCTATTGAACCAATCCTGTTTCCTAGTTCTGCATCTCTGTTTTGGTATAAATTTTTTTGTGCCTTTATCATATATTTCACAAAACTTGACATACATCTCATTCACTTCCTTGCCTAGCATCAAGTCTGTCCAATTATACTCACTAAAAAAATTTCTAAGGTCACCATAATGTCCTCTCCTGAAGTCTGGTTTTTCAACTGCTTCAACCTCCTTATTTTCTTCCAGCTTATAACGCATTGCATACTTTATTCCCAAAAAGACATGGTCACTTTTACCCAAGGGAGGAAGGTACTGAATGTCAAATATCTCTACCTCCTTCCTGGTAAATATCAAATCTAGCATGGAGGGAACGTCCCCTTCCCTCATCCTCGTAGCTTGTTTAGCATGTTGATACAAGAATGTTTCCAGGATGAGGTCTACAAATTTACAGGTCCAAAAATCTTCTTTTAGCTTCATATGCTTCCCAGTCTATGGATTTCAAGTTGAAGTCACCGACTATCAACAGTCGTGATCTATCGTTATCCGCTCTCGCTATAATCTCTCTCATTATTGTTATAAGACCTTCACGTTTACTATCTAGCTCCTCCTTTGACCATGTGCTGCTTGGCGGTGGACTATATGCATTTATTATCATTAGTTTATCATCCTCATGGCAGATCTCTAGTGCTATTATGTCAACTTCTTGTGGATTGGCAGTCATTATTTCGTTCACCTTTAGGTGTTCTTTTACCAGCACAGCAACGCCACCGCCTTTCCTAATTTTTCTGTCCCGTCTCCAAATTAAGTAACATAAGTGTAATTACCTAAGTGTAATTACCTAAGTGTAGTTACAGGATGAGAGCTACGCTCGTGGTGTCCCGTCTTCCCAGCACTCTTTGTCATATAATGCTTTGAAACTACTGACGGTCTTGGCCTCCACCACCTTCTCCCTTAACTTGTTCCAACCGTCTACCACTCTATTTGCGAAGGTGAATTTTCTTATATTTCTTCGGCATCTGTGTTTAGCTAGTTTAAATCTATGACCTCTTGTTCTTGAAGTGCCAGGTCTCAGGAAATCTTCCCTGTCGATTTTATCAATTCCTGTTACTATTTTGTATGTAGTGATCATATCACCTCTTTTTCTTCTGTCTTCTAGTTTTGGCATGTTTAATGCTTCCAACCTCTTCTCGTAGCTCTTGCCCTTCAGTTCTGGGAGCCACTTCGTAGCATGTCTTTGCACCTTTTCCAGTTTGTTGATGTGCTTCTTAAGATATGGGCACCACACAACAACTGCATATTCTAGCTTTGGCCTAACAAAAGTCATGAACAATTTCTTTAGTATAACGCCATCCATGTATTTAAATGCAATTCTGAAGTTAGAAAGCATCGCATAGGCTCCTTGCACAATATTCTTTATGTGGTCCTCAGGTGATAGTTTTCTATCTAGAACCACCCCTAGATCTCTTTCTTTATCAGAATTCTTTAAAGATTTCTCACATAATATATAGGTTGTGTGGGGTCTATATTCTCCTATTCCACATTCCATAACATGACATTTATTAACATTAAATTCCATTTGCCAGGTGGTGCTCCATATACTTATTTTGTCCAGGTCTTCTTGAAGGGCATGACAATCATCTAAATTTCTTATCCTTCCTATTATCTTAGCATCATCAGCAAACATGTTCATATAATTCTGTATACCAACTAGTAGATCATTTATGTACACAATAAACATCACTGGTGCAAGAACTGAACCCTGTGGTACTCCACTTGTGACATTTCTCCATTCCGATACATTGCCTCTGATTACTGCCCTCATTTTTCTATCAGTCAGAAAATTTTTCATCCATGATAGAAGCTTACCTGTCACCCCTCCAATATTTTCCAGTTTCCAGAACAACCTCTTATGTGGAACTCTGTCGAAAGCCTTTTTTAGGTCCAGATAGATGCAGTCAACCCAACCATCTCTTTCCTGTAATATCTCTGTGGCTCGATCATAGAAACTGAGTAAATTCGATACACAGGATCTTCCAGATCGAAAACCATACTGTCTGTCTGATATTATATCATTTCTCTCCAGGTGTTCTACCCATTTAGTTTTGATTAGCTTTTCCAATACTTTCACTATTACACTTGTCAATGATACAGGTCTATAATTGAGGGGGTCTTCCCTGCTGCCACTTTTGTAGATTGGAACTATGTTAGCCTGTTTCCACACGTCTGCTACGATTCCTGTACACAGGGATGCCTGAAAGATCAGGTGAAGTGGAATGCTGAGCTCAGATGCACATTCTCTCAGAACCCATGGTGAAACGCCATCTGGGCCAGCTGCTTTGTTCTTCCCGAGCTCCTTTAGCATATTTTCCACTTCATCTCTAGACACCTCTATCCGCTCTATGTTGTTCTCTGGAATTCTTATTGTGTCTGGTTCTCTGAAGATTTCATTTTGTACAAACACACTTTGGAACTTTTCATTTAATGTTTCACACATTTCCTTTTCATTTTCCGTGAATCTGTTTCCCATTTTCAACCTCTGGATATTATCCTTAACCTGCAATTTGTTGTTTATGAATTTGTAGAATAGGCCCGGTTCTGTTTTACATTTATCTGCTATCCCTTTTTCAAAATTTCTTTCTGCCTCTCTCCTTACTGCTGTATAGTTGTTTCTCGCATCTTTGTATCGCTGGTATGTTTGGGGGTTTGGCCTCTTCCTATACTGATTCCATTTTTGCGTCTTTTGGTCTCTTGCCCTCTCACAATTTCTGTCGAACCAATCCTGTTTTCTGGCCCTGCATCTCTGTTTTGGTATGAATGTTTGTGTGCCTTCCTGGTATAGTTTTAAAAATTTGGCATACATTTCATTTACTTCCCTGCCTAGCAACAATTCTGTCCAATTACACTCATTAAAAAAATTTCGAAGTTCCCCATAGTTGCCTCTCCTTAAATCGAGTTTATCAACTGTTTCAATGTCCCCATTTTCTTCTAGATGATATCTTAAAGCATATTTAATGTCAAACACGACGTGATCACTCTTTCCCAAGGGAGGAAGGTACTGGATGTCAAAAATCTCTTCTTCTTTCCTGGTGAATACTAGATCCAGTACTGACGGTACATCTCCTTCCCTCATTCTTGTGGCTTGCTTTATGTGTTGATACAAGAATGTCTGCAGAATGAGGTTCACAAATCTGCATGTCCAAAAGTCCTCCGTTCTTGCTTCATAGGCCTCCCAGTCTATTGCTCTATAGTTGAAGTCCCCCAGTATCAACAGTCGTGATTTATCTTTATCTGCTTGTACAATAATATCTCTCATGACCATTATGAGGCCCTCTCGTTTGTCATCCAGTTCTTCCTTTGTCCATGTGTTGCTTGCTGGTGGGCTGTAGGTATTTACAATTATCAGCTTATCATCCTGATTCCAGACCTGCAAGTGTAATTACCTAAGTGTAGTTACAGGATGAGAGCTATGCTCGTGGTGTCCCGTCTTCCCAGCACTCTTTGTCATATAACGCTTTGAAACTACTGACGGTCTTGGCCTCCACCACCTTCTCACTTAACTTGTTCCAACCGTCTACCACTCTATTTGCGAAGGTGAATTTTCTTATATTTCTTCGGCATCTGTGTTTAGCTAGTTTAAATCTATGACCTCTTGTTCTTGAAGTGCCAGGTCTCAGGAAATCTTCCCTGTCGATTTTATCAATTCCTGTTACTATTTTGTATGTAGTGATCATATCACCTCTTTTTCTTCTGTCTTCTAGTTTTGGCATGTTTAATGCTTCCAACCTCTCCTCGTAGCTCTTGCCCTTCAGTTCTGCGAGCCACTTCGTAGCATGTCTTTGCACCTTTTCCAGTTTGTTGATGTGCTTCTTAAGATATGGGCACCACACAACAACTGCATATTCTAGCTTTGGCCTAACAAAAGTCATGAACAATTTCTTTAGTATATTGCCATCCATGTATTTAAATGCAATTCTGAAGTTAGAAAGCATCGCATAGGCTCCTTGCACAATATTCTTTATGTGGTCCTCAGGTGATAGTTTTCTATCTAGAACCACCCCTAGATCTCTTTCTTTATCAGAATTCTTTAAAGATTTCTCACATAATATATAGGTTGTGTGGGGTCTATGTTCTCCTGTTCCACATTCCATCACATGACATTTATTAACATTAAATTCCATTTGCCAGGTGGTGCTCCATATACTTATTTTGTCCAGGTCTTCTTGAAGGGCATGACAATCATCTAAATTTAACATACCCTGTGTGTATGTGTATATACATTATATATATATATATATTAGTATATTTTGGTAGCAGTCTTTCCTGTAGACATATATTATTAAATATGACCGAAAAAGCAAGATTAATAATTCTAACACGAATTTCCCTCAATCTTTCGTACATTTCTTTTCACTGTTGGTGGTAATTCAAAAATCAATTCTCCAAAATTCATTTTTATTTCTAGTCTGACGCGACACTTGAGCGCGTTTCGTAAAACTTATTACATTTTCAAAGACTTTAGTTACACATACACAACTGAATAGAACTTACACATCTCCGATTTGTTTATATCTACATTTGAGTGAGGTGGATGGGGTGAGGTGGTATTTAATAGGGTATTAAATTCATCAATACAAGACAGAACACGAAACAATGGGTATTGAATAGAAGTGATTGTAGAAAGCCTATTGGCCCATATTTCTTGATGCTTCTATATTGGAGCGGAGTCTTGAGGTGGGTAGAATATAGTTGTGCATTAATTGGCTGTTGATTGCTGGTGTTGACTTTTTGATGTGTAGTGCCTTGCAAACGTCAAGCCGTCTGCTATCGCTGTATCTATCGATGATTTCTGTGTTGTTTACTAGGATTTCTCTGGCGATGGTTTGGTTGTGGGAAGAGATTATATGTTCCTTAATGGAGCCCTGTTGCTTATGCATCGTTAAACGCCTAGAAAGAGATGTTGTTGTCTTGCCTATACAGTATACTGGGTTTTTTGGAGCTTACAATCCCCAAGAGGGCATTTGAAGGCATAGACAACGTTGGTCTCTTTTAAAGCGTTCTGCTTTGTGTCTGGAGAGTTTCTCATGACTAGGCTGGCCGTTTTTCTGGTTTTATAGTAAATCGTCAGTTGTATCCTCTGATTTTTGTCTGTAGGGATAACGTTTCTATTAACAATATCTTTCAGGACCCTTTCCTCCGTTTTATGAGCTGTGGAAAAGAAGTTCCTGTAAAATAGTCTAATAGGGGGTATAGGTGTTGTGTTAGTTGTCTCTTCAGAGGTTGCATGGCGTTTCACTTTCCTTCTTATGATGTCTTCGACGAAACCATTGGTGAAGCCGTTGTTGACTAGGACCTGCCTTACCCTATAGAGTTCTTCGTCGACTTGCTTCCATTCTGAGCTGTGGCTGAGAGCACGGTCGACATATGCGTTAACAACACTCCTCTTGTACCTGTCTGGGCAGTCGCTGTTGGCATTTAGGCACATTCCTATGTTCGTTTCCTTAGTGTAGACTGCAGTGTGGAAACCTCCGCTCTTTTCCATGACTGTTACATCTAGAAAGGGCAGCTTCCTTTCCTATCCCAGCGTCAGACTAGAAATAAAAATGAATTTTGGAGAATTGATTTTTGAATTACCACCAACAGTGAAAAGAAATGTACGAAAGATTGAGAAAATTCGTGTTAGAATTATTAATCTTACTTTTTCGGTCATATTTTATAATATATATATATATATATATATATATATATATATATATATATATATATATATATATATATATATATATATATATATATATATATATATATATATATTAGTATATTTTGGTAGCAGTCTTTCCTGTAGACATATATTATTAAATATGACCGAAAAAGTAAGATTAATAATTCTAACACGAATTTTCTCAATCTTTCGTACATTACGCTTCACTGTTGGAGGTAAATAAAAAATCAATTCTCCAAAATTCATTTTTATTTCTAGTCTGACGCGACACGGGCGCGTTTCGTAAAACTTATTACATTTTCAAAGACTTTAGTTCACAAATACACAACTGAATAGAACTTACGTATCTCCGATTTTATATCTACATTTGAGTGAGGTGGAAGGGGTGATGTGGCATTAACACAAGACAGAACAAAATGTGGTATTAATAGGGTATTAATTTCATCAACACAAGACAGAACAAGGGTATTAATAGGGTATTAATTTCATCAACACAAGACAGAACACGAAACAATGGATATTGAATAGAAGTGTTTGTAGAAAGCCTATTGGTCCATATTTCTTGATGCTTCCATATTGGAGCAGAGTCTTGAGGTGGGTAGAATATAGTTGTGCAATAATTGGCTGTTGATTGCTGGTGTTGACTTCTTGATGTGTAGTGCCTCGCAAACGTCAAGCCGCCTGCTATCGCTGTATCTATCGATGATTTCTGTGTTGTTTACTAGGATTTCTCTGGCGATGGTTTGGTTGTGGGAAGAGATTATATGTTCCTTAATGGAGCCCTGTTGCTTATGCATCGTTAAACGCCTAGAAAGAGATGTTGTTGTCTTGCCTATGTACTGGGTTTTTTGGAGCTTACAGTCCCCAAGTGGGCATTTGAAGGCATAGACGACGTTAAGTCTCTTTTAAAGCGTTCTGTTTTGTGTCTGGAGAGTTTCTCATGAGTAGGCTGGCCGTTTTTCTGGTTTTATAGTAAATCGTCAGTTGTATCCTCTGATTTTTGTCTGTAGGGATAACGTTTCTATTAACAATATCTTTCAGGACCCTTTCCTCCGTTTTATGAGCTGTGGAAAAGAAGTTCCTGTAAAATAGTCAAATAGGGGGTATAGGTGTTGTGTTAGTTGTCTCTTCAGAGGTTGCATGGCTTTTCACTTTCCTTCTTATGATGTCTTCGACGAAACCATTGGAGAAGCCCTTATTGACTAGGACCTGCCTTACCCTACAGAGTTCTTCGTCGACTTGCTTCCATTCTGAGCTGTGGCTGAGAGCACGGTCGACATACAGTATGCGTTAACGCATATGTCGACCGGCCGGATATGTCGACCGACCACAACACAACCAGCCAGCCATTTGGCTGGCTGGTTGTGTTGTGGTCACACCAGTATTTGGATTAATGGGTTCAGCTTGTTCAGAGATCTGTTGGATTTGGTTTTACTAAACATTACTCAGAGGGACACTTGAGTATTTTTAAGCTTCTCTTTGTATTATTGTGGGCAATTCACCATGGTAGTGGGTTGATCTTCTATCTCTATGGAATTTCTGGCTACATTGAGGGAAGAAGACATATTGAAAAGATTTATGTCTCTGGTGTACCAAGATAGTCACTAGGAACCTGACATATTTACAGTGTCCTAACCATATCGGTGACATAAGCTAGGGAAACCAACGAAGGTCTGGTCAGAATAGGGCTTTTCATTTTATGCTTCATTACGTTTTTAATATTTGTGCCATTGAACAGGTAAGGAAGAGAGTGCAGTTACAAGATGTAAAGCAACAATTTTGAAGCTCCTCTTTGGTGATCATTCTCCTCCTGATGAAGAAACAATGAAGGCATACACCTCTGCAGACTTCTCTTTAGATAAACTTATACAAAGAAGGTAAGTACTGTATAGTACAGATATATTAAATAATAATTGCTGTTTTCTCTGAACTTCTGACAAGGGTAGAGTTATGAAGATGTGATTGAACATGTGTATTTAGTGTGAAGATTAAATGTAAAGAAAATGTATATTAACACTTTGGCGTCATGATGATGTTTGCTCAGTCATTAAAACATTACACGTAGTTTGTGACATGACGTTAATGCTGTCAACAATTAATTTTTGCTTATTCTTATTAGTAAGTGTAGTGATACCTTGGTTTTCAAATTTAATCCGTTCCCGGAGACAGTTCGTAACCAAAAATTCGCAACCCAAGACGAATTTTCCCATAAGAAATAATGTAAATTGAATTAATCTGTTCCACATTCCCAAAAATTTTAACTTCAAAATACATTTCATGCATAATACACACACATATTTTGTACTATAGTATATACTGTACAAGTTATAGCTTACTTTTATTAATGATTTGTTGGCGTATGGAAGACGGTGAGGAGGAGGAGGTGTTAGTGTTTGGCGGGGATTGGAAGGGGAGTTCCCTTTCATTATATCATCAGACAGTGATGACTTTTCTGGGGTACTCTCTCTCCTACGTTTTGCAGGCATACCATTAGGACCTGGTAGTGGCTCACTGCTTGCTTGTCTTACTAAGAATCTGTCAAAAGACACTTGTTTTTGCCTACATTTAAACAGTTGTCTGTAGTGAGACATCACATTGTCATTAAAATTGTCAATGCAATGGCCTGCTACAGCTTTATCTGGGGTGAGTTTTATTCATCAAAACTTTACAGTTCTTCCCATACTTCACACATTTTCTTAATTAGGAAGGGACATCCTCTACTGCCTCTACTCACAACTATTTTCTTGGGTTGAACCTTACCACTGACTTTCTTGGCATGATATATAATAATTACTTTTATGTTCAAAAACCAAAAAAGCAGAAAAACAATGAAATTCTTTATAAAGAATTCAAGCGCAATCATCACTAAGCGGGAGGCGCTGGTAAACGGAAGCGTGGTTGCCTGTGCCACTAGGAACCACGCACTAAGTCGACCCATGCGTGTATCAACAAAGTCGCAAGTTGATGAGAAGTTTGTAACACGGTGTGAATTTTCCTAAGAAATTGAGTTCGTAACCCGAAACATTTGTAACGAGGGACGTTCGCTGCCCGAGGTTCCACTGTATAAACATTGTGAGTGAAAGAATTTAACATTGGGTTGTGTGCTCACGGGCAATGCTGTGCCTACCTTGCGGCGAGCTGCGGGTGCCCCGCTAGGCCAGGCAAGGTATTAAATAGTTAAATAGGTCTCGGGTGCGAATGTGACTTTCTGAGCCTAAGTGATTTTGTGCTTGCTTCTGGAGGATCTCGAAGGTTAGGGAAGGTCTTCGATACTTTCCGTATTATTGGAATGTCTGTCATCTTCCAGTGAGGCTTACCTCCAGTCCTTTCTAGGACTCGTTGGTCCTCTTCCGGGCTTCTTCTTGGTTTTTGGTACTGTTTTGTTCTTTTGTAATTTTATCTTCTCTCTGTGCTCTCTCTTGGCACTGCTAATATTCCTTAAATACTCCTAGCTGGCGCTCTTCCCGCCGGGCGGGTTGTGCGGTTCGGACTTCATGTGGCCTGCGCATGAACTGTGGAAGTTTGTTTTGTTTATGGACGGTGTACACAAGCGTTGGTGTTGCGCGTTCTTTTTCTCTCGGGTGCTTTGCCTTCTCACTCCTCTTATCTCTCCAGTCCAAGCCCAGTAGATACTGGTGGTGATCTGGATTACAAATATGGGGAAGACGCCTAGTTTTTCTCTACATACGGGTGTGGGGTGCCTCATTCGCCTCTACCCTATTCTTCTCCTGCACATGCGCCTCTGGCCTTTTTCCTCTAGAGGTGCTCCTGGAATATTCTCGCCTAAGATGTGTCGTGACACATTAGTGCCTATACTCTGTAGGTGAGTTTATGCGGTCTGGCGTCTCTTTTGGCCAGGGGCTGGCTCATGGTTTTTGGATGAGTGTTAGGAATTGGTTGTGGCATTTTGTTTGGCCCATTGCATGCTGCTTCCTGTGGCCTTCCTTGTTTGTCTGTGTTATTTGTTATACAATGGGGTATGGCCCCTTTTGAGGTTTTTCTTGGACACTCATTCCTTGACCGTTGTGCAGTGCCTGGCTGAGCCCTTCCATATACATTGGATTCACTGTGTGTAGTAGGTCATGTCCATTTCGTTCCCGATTGCTATCTGTCTTCTTCGTTCTTCATCTTCCTTCTACACTCTTGTCCCTAGCTGCTGGTACTTGGACTGTATTTCTGGTCTTTTTCTTATGTTTTTCCAGTTTTTTCTCATTCTCTACTACACATTGTTGTGTGTTTTAGAAGGTGCTACTTGGCTCTACTAATGCTAGGTTGGACTTTGTCCATGTTCAGTTCCCTGATTTTGCACCGCCCCTGTGTTCGGTTATGGTCCTGAGTTTTCATTTTCTTGTTTGGCGCTTCCAGCTTCTGGGTTGCCCTGTGTGCAGGTGGATGTTGCTTTCGTTCTTCCTCTCCTGCCCCTGCAGTTTCTTTTCATTGAGCCGGGAGGTGCTAGGTTTCATGCCCTGGCTCTGGCCTTTTTCTTTGTGTTCTCTTTTGGGTGGTGCATTTTTGTTTACTCGCTCTTCACTTCCTGGTTAGTTCTCTTCATACCTATCTCGGTATCACGTGCTTCATTCTGCCCTGCTGGGGCTGCATTCGCCGCTCCTATGGGATGTGGTGTCCCTGCTTTTCACTTTGCATTTCGGCTTGCAGTGCTCGCTTCCTCGTTGGCCTCGGCCTGGGCCCTGGCTCTTCATTTTTCGTTACAATTTTGTCTTTGCTGTTTGCAGTGTTTGTGTTTTGGCGTTTTTCTGCTAGCGGCTTCTAGTTGTCATCTGTTGTCGGACTTGTTGGTTCTTCAGGGGTCTGGGGGGAGGGGGTTCCTCCCAGACGGGGCATTTCTGCTCACCCAGGTTGGTTCTTTCCCAGCTTGCCGGGTTTAGGTTCCTGGTTTCCTGGCTTACCCTGCCCGTTGGCTCATTCTTGATTTTGCGGTGTCACTTCTCACGAGTCTCGCGTCGGAACCACAGTGTCTCCGATTTCCTGATGAGCTCACTAGCATTGGGAAGTTTTCTGTACGGTAGACTTTCCATCTGGTTCCTTGACGGCTTGGGTTTCCGGCTCTGCTTGTTCGGTGGTCGCACCCGAGGTTTTCCTGTGGCTCCGCTTCTTTCTTTGCTCGATCGGGCTGTAGCAGGGCTGGTTCAGCTCTGCCTCGAGTTTCTCACCAAGTATAGTATTGGTATTCAGGTGGCTTCGTTGATGGTGTCCCACCTGCATGCTTCATCTCGGCGGTGGTGTGGGATTTTTTTGGCGGTCCTTCCCTTTTCTTTTTGTCCCTTCGTAGTTTTGCTGCATATTGTTGGCGTGGTCTTGTCCTTCTCTTGTGGAGGCTCAGGACTATCATCTTGCCACATACTGTTACCTTGTCTTGTGCGGCGCTGGCGGAGCTACTCCTGGTTGCTTCGGTTTTGGTGTTCCCTCTGCATCAATTCGCGAGCTGTCTCTGGCGTGGTTCACCTCCGGCCTGCTCTTGCGCCGCTTGAACCGTCCTGGTTCTTGGATTGGGTGCTCTCTTCTCTTTTCCTCGGTTTGTTGTGGCCCCGTCTTTTCTGGATTGATTTTCCGAGGCTCTTTTCTTGTTGGCGTTAGCCTCTGGGGGTCAGGTCAGGGTGCTTAACCTTTACACTGAGCAATACATACTGTAGACACTCGATTATCTGGGATTCAAATATCCAGAAAACGCCCTTATACGGCCAAAATCGTGACTGGATAAAATTATCTCGATATCCGGCCATAATGTCCATAGGAGCCAGAAAATCGGGTGTTTGACAGGATAAAAAATCTGGGCCGGTTAACTTGCTGCCGATGTTGCACTATCCGGACAGTCAGCCGGACAAGCAGTGAATTGTCCGGATACGAAAGCCAGTCGGCAGGCCGTACCGTATTAATTTTGTATGGCTGTGGCTCGAGGCGCATGGTGGAGGAGGGGGTGGGGTGGGTGGGTGGTGTCGGGAGAGAGGAGAGCGTTGGGAGGGACCACCTAGGTACAGAAATTACCATTAATTTTAGAACAATTCATCATGGTCAAAAACAAAAGAAATACTAGTATTTATGTAATACAGTAACAAATATATAAGTTTCCTAAAAACAATTTGCACAGGCTGAAGTTTCCTTCAAAAATATTGTGAGCTTTTCCTCCTGGCGGCCTACGTAACGTGTTATAGATGCCCCAAGTGGACCCGTCCAGGCCTGGTCAACCCATGTGCTCCCGTCCCTCGTGTTATACACAGTGCTGCACCATTAGTGAAATATTTTTTTAAATAACTTTTTTATTTTCATAGTAACTTTTAACATTTTTGGCCAAGACTATGTCTGGTAGCAGCATGAATCATTCTGGAGGTGTTAAGAGGAAAAAGGTTGTCCTAACAATTAAAGACACGTTACGTGTTATACACCTCAACCAGTGAGGCATCTCAGGCAAGCTAAGTGCCTTCAACCAGTGAGGCATCACAAGCAAGCCAAGTGCCTTCAATCAGTGAGGCGTCACAGGCAAGCCAAGAGCCTTCAACCAGTGAGGCATCACAGGCAAGCCAAGAGCCTTCAACCAGTGAGGCCTCACAAGCAAGCCAAGAGCCTTCAACCAGTGAGGCCTCAAGTGAGGCCTCACTGGCATTTCTTTATGAATGATATCCAAACACCTGTAAATATAACTGATATTAACACAAGCGTAGCAGATTTTGAAAGGGAAATTGACAATATGCCCATGCACTCAGCCCCGGGTCCAGACTCATGGAATTCAACATTTATAAAGAAATGCAAAGTGCCAGTAGCACAGGCACTCAGTATAGTGTGGAGGAAGAGCTTGAACACAGGGGAGATACCAGATGCACTTAAAGCAGCAGACATTGCCCCTCTACACAAGGGAGGGAGCAAAGCATTGGCAAAGAATTATAGACCAGTTGCACTAACATCCCACATAATAAAAGTATTTAAGAGAGTGTTCAGGAGTCAGGTCACTAGATTCATGGAAACCAATGACCTCCACAATCCAGGCCAACATGGTTTAGAGCAGGAAGATCATGCCTCTCACAGCTACTTGACTATTATGACAAAATCACTGAGGCATTACAAGAAAAACAATGCAGATGACACAGATTTTGCAAAGGCATTCGACAAATGTGACCATGGAGTGATTGCACACAAAATGAGGTCAATGGGTATAACTGGTAAAGTAGGACGCTGGATACTTAATTTCCTGTCGAAGAGAACACAAAGAGTAACAGTCAATTAAGTAAAATCGATTCCGAACACAGTTAAAAGCTCTGTACCTCAAGGTACAGTCCTTGCATCACTGCTGTTCCTTATTCTCATATCAAATATAGACAAAAATACAGGTCACAGCTTCGTGTCATCCTTTGCAGATGATACAAAAATCAGCATGAAAATTACCTCTGCTGAAGACATTGAAAAACTACAAACAGATATTAACAAAGTTTTCCATTGGGCAGCAGAAAATAACATGATGTTTAACAGTGATCAATTCCAGGTACTCACATACAGCAAAAATGAGGATCTGAAACATAACACAGGGTACAAAACACAATTGAATCTGCCCATAGTAGGAAAACAGCATGTCAAGGATTTGGGAATAATGATGTCCGACGACCTAACGTTTAGGGAGCATAACCAAGCAAGTATTGCGTCAGCCAGAAAAATGATAAGATGGATTACGAGAACCTTCAAGTCCAGAGATCCCATCACAATGGTTGTACTCTTCAAATCTCTTTTGTTGTCCCGTCTTGAGTACTGCTCAGTACTCACTTTCCCCTCCAGAGCAGGAGAGATTGCTGAAATAGAGGGAATACAGAGAACATATACGGCACGCATAGACGAGATAAAGCACCTAAATTATTGGGATTGTCTCAAAGCTCTCTAAATATACTCACTAGAAAGGAGATGAGAGAGATACCAAATAATATCACATGGAAAATACTGGAGGGAGTGATCCCAAATCTGCACAGTAAAATAACAATGTACTGGAGTGAACGATATGGAAGAAAATGCAGAATAGAACCAACGAAGAGCAGAGGTGCCATAGGCACAATCAGAGAACACTGTATGAACATCAGAGGTCAACAGTTGTTCAACGTCCTCCCAGCGAGCATCAGAAATATTGCCGGAACAACCGTGGACATCTTCAAGAGGAAACTAGATTGTTTTCTTCAAGGAGTGCCGGACCAACCGGGCTGTGGTGGGTATGTGGGCCTGAGGGCCGCTTCAAGCAACAGCCTGGTGGACCAAACTCTCACAAGTCAAATCTGGCCTCGGGCCAGGCTTGGGGAGTAGAAGAACTCCCAGAACCCCATCAAGCAGGTAAGCCAAGCGCCTTCAACCAGTGAGTCCTCACAGGCAAGAAAAGAGCCTTCAACCAGTGAGGCGTCAGAGGCAAGCCAAGAGCCTTCAACCAGTGAGGAGTCACAAGCAATCCAAGCGCCTTCAACCAGTGAGGCGTCACAAGCAAGCCAAGAGCCTTCAACCAGTGAGGCCTCACAGGCAAGCCAAGAGCCTTCAACCAGTGAGGCGTCACAGGCAACCCAAGAGCCTTCAACCAGTGAGGCCTCACAGGCAAGCCAAGAGCCTTCAACCAGTGAGGCCTCACAGGCAAGCCAAGAGCCTTCAACCAGTGAGGAGTCACAAGCAATCCAAGCGCCTTCAACCAGTGAGGCGTCACAAGCAAGCCAAGAGCCTTCAACCAGTGAGGCGTCACAAGCAAGCCAAGCGCCTTCAACCAGTGAGGCCTCACAAGCAAGCCAAGAGCCTTCAACCAGTGAGGCGTCACAGGCAAGCCAAGCGCCTTCAACCAGTGAGGCATCACAGGCAAGCCAAGAGCCTTCAACCAGTGAGGCATCACAGGCAAGCCAAGAGCCTTCAACCAGTGAGGCATCACAGGCAAGCCAAGAGCCTTCAACCAGTGAGGCCTCACAGGCAAGCCAAGCGCCTTCAACCAGTGAGGCCTCACAAGCAAGCCAAGAGCCTTCAACCAGTGAGGCGTCACAGGCAAGCCAAGCGCCTTCAACCAGTGAGGCCTCACAGGCAAGCCAAGCGCCTTCAACCAGTGAGGCCTCACAGGCAAGCCAAGAGCCTTCAACCAGTGAGGCATCACAGGCAAGCCAAGAGCCTTCAACCAGTGAGGCCTCACAGGCAAGCCAAGAGCTTTCAACCAGTGAGGCATCACAGGCAAGCCAAGAGCCTTCAACCAGTGAGGCATCACAGGCAAGCCAAGAGCCTTCAACCAGTGAGGCGTCACAAGCAACCCAAGAGCCTTCAACCAGTGAGGCCTCACAGGCAAGCCAAGAGCCTTTAACCAGTGAGGCATCACAGGCAAACCAAGAGCCTTCAACCAGTGAGGCATCACAGGCAAGCCAAGAGCCTTCAACCAGTGAGGCATCACAGGCAAGCCAAGAGCCTTCAACCAGTGAGGCATCACAGGCATGCCAAGAGCTTTCAACCAGTAAGGCGTCACAGGCAAGCCAAGCGCCTTCAACCAGTGAGACTTCAGCAGCTGGCAGTCAAAATTAACTTTGCTTAATGAACTGTACAGTAATTTTTAGTGTTAATTTTAGTGTTGTGTTAGTATAGGTTACATAAACAGTCAAGAATTCTTAACTTCAAAATGTGTGGCATCAATCAAGAAGACAAACTACAACAAGATAAGTTGAGGTTTCTAGTTGAATATTTAATAATTATATGCGGCAAGGCAATTCAAATTATGTTGTTTGTAGTATAAAAATAGTTGGAAATGGTTACTTTTGTACTCAGAGGTGATAAAGTACCATTATCCGGAACACGTGATTATCCGGCTGGGGGTCCTTCCCATATACTGTAACCCCGCGATTATCCGGGATTCGAACATCCAGAAAATGCCCTTATATGGCCAAAATCGTGAACGGATAAAGTTATCTCAATATCCAGCCAAAATGGCCATGGGAGCCTGATAAAAGCTGGTTTAGCTGGATAAAAATTCGGCCGTACCATATTAATCCCGTCTGCCTGTGGCTCTAGACGCATGGTGGAGGAGTGGGTGGGTGGTGTCAGGAGGGTGGGAGGGGAGCGTCGGGAGTACAGGAATTACCATTAATTTTAGAACAATTCATCATAGCCAAAAACAAATGAAATAAGTACTAGTAATTATGTAATAACAAATAAATAAGTTAATATTGGGTTTTTCTGGGGGGAGCCCCTACAAGCCGGAGCTATCCATGGCTGATATGGATAGCCTAACTATTTTGCATCAGTCGATGTGGGTGGAGTTTTAGGCCTACCGGGGACCACGAGCCAGAACCTGGCCCCCTCACAGAGGCACGGGGAGCAATGTCCATAGGATTGCACATGTGATTTGGTGCATTCTATATCTGCCATTGACCGGGACAGGCACCCAGAAAGGTAAGCGCCTCAAAAAAAACCCCTATTCTGGTTAACAACGAAAATTGACAAACGAGCGGACAGCTCTTATCCCTGCGGCCTGTGTTCCCCACAGTAAGTCAACAAATTCCTTTGGAGACTTCAGGCTGAAGGTGCAAGGGACATAAGGTGTTGACTTACTGCGGGGAACACAGGCCGCAGGGATAAGAGCCTCGTTGGACGTAGAATCACTGTTTACCAACGTACCTGTGGATGAAACAATCGGGATGATAGCGGACAAAGTGTATCGTGATCCGGCCTGTACTCTTCTTGACATACCAGAAAACATTCTAAGAAAACTACTCCAAGCTTGTACTAAAGAGGCACCCTTCTTGAGCCCGAATGGGCACATGTATAAGCAAGTAGATGGGGTCGCCATGGGTTCTCCCCTAGGTGTCCTGTTTGCGAACTTCTACATGGGTACCATCGAACAGAAGGTCTTAGTCGACTTGAACTTGAAACCGGCCATATACTGCAGGTATGTTGACGACATTTTTATACATGTACCTGATGTCAGACATCTGCAAAAGCTGAAAGAGGCATTTGAGCGGAATTCTGTGTTGCGTTTCACTTGCGAGATGGAGAAGGATGGGAAGCTGCCCTTTCTAGATGTAACGGTCATGGAAAGGAGCGGAGGTTTCCACACTGCAGTCTACACTAAGGAAACAAGCATAGGAATGTGCCTCAATGCCAACAGTGACTGCCCAGACAAGTACAAGAGGAGTGTTGTTAACACTTATGTCGACCGTGCTCTCAGCCACAGCTCAGGATGGAAGCAAGTCGATGAAGAACTCTGTAGGGTAAGGCAGGTCCTAGTCAACAACGGCTTCTCCAATGGTTTCATTGAAGACATCATAAGAAGGAAGGTGAAACGCCATGCAACCTCTGAAGAGACAACTAACACAACACCTTTACCCCCTATTAGACTATTTTACAAAAACTTCTTTTCCACAGCTCAGAAAATGAAGGAAAGAACCCTGAAAGATATTGTTGATAGGAACGTTATCCCTACAGACAAAAATCAGAAGATACAATTGACGATTTACTATAAAACCAAAAAAACGGCCAACCTACTCATGAGAAACTCTCCAGACACAAAGAAGAACGCTTTAAAAGAGACCAACGTTGCCTATGCCTTCAAATGCCCACTTGGAGATTGTAAGCTTCAAAGAACTCAGTATATAGGCAAGACAACAACATCTCTTTCCAGGCAATTAACGATGCATAAGCAACAGGGCTCCATTAAGGAACATATAATCTTTTCCCACAACCAGACCATCACCAGAGAAATCTTAACAAACAACACAGAAATCATCGATAGATGCAGCGACAGCAGGCGGCTTGACATCTGCGAGGCACTACACATCAAGAAGTCAACACCAGCAATCAACAGCCAATTAATGCACAACTATATTCTACCCACTTCAAGACTCCGCACCAATATAGAAGCATCAAGAAATATGGGCCAATAGGCCCTTTGCAGTTACTTCCATCCTTCCCTTTAATTTACCCAATTTATATCCATTGTTTCGTGTTGTCTTGTGTTGAAAGTTTTGTTCACCTCATCTAAAACTGTTGTAACATATCACCTCACCCAAATGCGGGTATATAAGATGAAAGCTGTTTAAATGATAGCATAGTAGAACTCTGTTTAGTGTTTGCAGGTTATAGTTGTGTGTGTGTAAACTAAAGTCTTTGAAAATGTAATAAGTTATTATGAAACGCGTTCAAGTGTCGCGTCAGACTAGAAATAAAAATGAATTTTGGAGAATTGATTTTTCAATTACCATTGACAGTGAAAAGAAACATAAGAAATATTGAGAAAATTCGTGTTAGAATTATTAATCTTACTTTTTCGGTCATATTATAGGAAGTGAAGAGCGAGTAAACAAAAATGCACCACCCAAAAGAGAACACAAAGAAAAAGGCCAGAGCCAGGGCATGAAACCTAGCACCTCCCGGCTCAATGAAAAGAAACTGCAGGGGCAGGAGAGGAAGAACGAAAGCAACATATAATAATATATGTTTACAAAAAAAACTGCTACCAATATATATATATATATATATATATATATATATATATATATATATATATATATATATATATATATATATATATGGGGGTGGTAGGAGAAGATAATATTAGTGTTCAGTGAGAAACCACAAGGTCTCCTCTGAATACTTTTTATTTTCTTCTCCGAGGCTATGGGTCCCCACATTGGCACCAGAGGTGGCAATTTTTTTTCTTATGAAATGATAAAGCTACCCATTTCATTATGTATGAGGTCAATTTTTTTTTATTGGAGTTAAAATTAACAGATATATGACTGAACCTAACCAACCCTACCTAACCTAACCTAACCTATCTTTACAGGTTAGGTTAGGTAGCCGAAAAAGTTAGGTTAGGTTAGGTTAGGTTAGGTAGTCGAAAAAACATTAATTCATGAAAACTTGGCTTATTAGGCAAATTGGGCCTTGCATAGTAGGCTGAGAAGTGCGTTCTGGCTACTAGGTACGACATATATATATATATATATATATATATATATATATATATATATATATATATATATATATATATATATATATATATATATATATATATATATATATATATATGAATAATGAAAACTCACACCCCAGAAGTGACTCGAACCCATACTCCCAGAAGCAACGCAACTGGTAACTACAGGGCGCCTTAATCCGCTTGACCATCACGGCCGTCAAAAGGAAGTGATAGCCGAGGCTATTTGAGCCACGCGGATATATATATATATATATATATATATATATATATATATATATATATATATATATATATATATATATATACGTATATATATATATGCAATTGACAATCACTAAACACTGATCATTTGTATGCGGAAAATTCACAGAGAAATGGGAAAGAGAGATGAACGTTTCGGCCGATCTGGGCCTTTGTCAACACCTGACTGATCTGGTGTTGTTCAAAGGTTCAGTCAGGTGTTGACAAAGGCCCAGATCGGCCGAAACGTTCATCTCTCTTTCCCATTTCTCTATGGATTTTCCGCATATATATATATACTGTATATAACATATATATGTTATAAGAGAGTGGTAGGAGAAGACAGTATATGCCAGTACACGTGGGAGCCCAACAAGGTTCCCCATGTGTGCTGCTTCTCCTCTTCTTCGAGGATTGAGGGTCCCTACAAATAACCAGAGGCGGTACCCCCCCCCCCCCCCCCTTTATATAATTAATAATAATAATAATTAATAATCATTTTTTTTTGTTAGGTGTGATTGGGATCAATTCATCATTGATGATGATAACTCCCTTGCTGCTGCAGTTCCTCTTCACTGGGTTACTCCTCCAAGTCATCCCACTCCTTCCTGGGCAAAATTTCAGCTACAGTAAGAGGTGAGGCTGACAAATGTCATTCAGTATATAATTTTTTTTTTTATTATTTATAGAAATCTTTAAATTAGTTACCATAGCCATCAATTGATCCCACCAGGGCAGTAAATACGTCAGGCTTTCGAGTGACTATTAGTACCCAAAAGGAGAAATTTTCTTGAAAATTGTCCAAGGGGCATGGAGCATAGTAGAGAGCTTACATAAATCCTTACAGAGAGGAATAGTTCTTGTCAACACTGACTTGCCAAGGTATACCATGAAAACCTAAAGCACCGAGGATTCAATTTCTTTAGGCATCACTAGATGGAAATCACATTGTACCCAAGACAGTTTGCCAGTGGATTTTAAAACCTACCTATCCTTATCCTAGGCCATGCATAGGGAGTAGAGCTCCGGCAACACCCTACCTCTCTGGGTAAACTCCAGGTAAACCTAATCTAACCTAACACAGCCTAATTCCATGTATCCCAGCCAAACCTAACACAGCCTAACCCTACCTGGATTGTACCTGGATGGGGTTCTGGGAGTTCTACTACTCCCCAAGTCAAGCCTGGGGCCAGGTTTGACGTAATGTTGTACATACTGTATATGGTTTTGACATTTTGAAAACAAGTTTTGACTGTAACCCCTGCCTTCCTGGTTCAGGTTTACGTGGGGGGAGAGTTTGAGCACCTCAATTCATGCTTGTTCGCCCCCATTCTTACACGTGATATCGGCCAGGTACGGCTTCACGTGCTGTACATGAGTGATATGGAAGAAAATGCAGAATAGAACCAGTGAAGAGCAGGGGTGCCATAGGCACAATCAGAGAACACTGTATTAACATCAGAGGTCTGCGGTTGTTCAACATCCTCCCAGCGAGCATAAGAAATATTGCCGGAACAACCGTGGACATCTTCAAAAGAAAACTAGATAGTTTTCTCCAAGGACTGCCAGACCAACTGGGCTGTGGTGGGTACGTGAGCCTGAGTGCCTCTCCAAGCAACAGCCTGGTGGATCAAACTCTCACAAGTCAAGCTTGGCCTCGGGCTGGGCTTGGGGAACCCAGCCCGAGGCCGGGCCGGGCTCTGTTCTTTGCTTCTCGCCTCATGTGCCGACAGGTAGTCCTCGCTCACTCTTTGGAATCTGCTTGGGCTCTGGCTCTTAGATTTTGTTCCCTTTCTGTGAGGAGCTCCTATGGCTGCCTGGAGTTATCGGGCTAATGTATGTTATATTAGACCGGGACATTAGCTATGGAGTTCAGACCTACCAGGGACCAGCACCAGAACCTGGCATCTTCAGAGAGGTTTCAGGAAGCAATGGCCCTGGAAAACCCCCTTGTGGTTGGGGTTTTCCTTACCAGCCATCGACCGGGGTTAGGCACAAAGAAAGGTAGGCATAACAAAACAAACCCCACATGGTAAGAAGCTAAAACAAAAATCCAAACAGAGAGGTAGAAACTCCCTACAATCCCAAGGAAACAAGCAAGCAAGCAAACATCACACTTTACTGCCGCGCAGCTCGTCCGCACAGCCCTCCCCTCCCCAAGATTGGGAGGAGGGGGGGCCCCCAGACCTCACCGCGCCGGCTACCTAGCACCAGTTCGTAAGCTAATGTCAACCAGGACAGACGCTTCTCTGGCCTTAGTTTCCTAGCCGGTGTTTGCCTTCGTGGCATTCACTGCTGTGTTTTTGTGTTGTGCGGTGGCCAGGTGTTCCTCATTAGTACCGGGGCTGTATGCACTTCCGGGCTTCCTTCCCTAAGCGCCCTGTGAGTACTGCCCCTGTGTGACAGGGGTTTCTTCCCTGAGGAGTTCGGGAACCATTCCCGTAGAGGTTCTTGCTACTTGGCAGTTGCCTCGCCCTTGGGGCCAGCTGGGGCTTGGGGGCCCTTGTTTGGCCTTAGGTAGAGACTAGTATTATGCTGGTTAGGGCGTCAAGGTGTTGTGCGGCCTGCCACCTATGCGGCGACTGCTTCCTTTTGCCTCTGGGGACAGTGTACTTTTGCAGGGTTTTTCTTTTGTTTTTATTTTCCTTTGCCTGGTGGGGGTCTGCCCAGTGTGGCTATTGTTCCACTGGTAGTGTTTGGTGGCCCTCTGCTAGGCCTCCGTGATTGTACACATCGCAGGGGTTTTCAGTTTTACATCTACCCCTTGTTAGCTTGGGTGTTAACCGGTTAGCAACATCTTGCTCGGGCTTCCCGTAGCAGTCAGCCTACGGGCCCTGGAAAATCCTGTCTTGGCTCGGTGGACCATTGGATGTGTCTTCTGGGTTCCATCCCATCTGGTGAGGGTTCGTTAGGTGTGTGCCCTTGTCTCCGGGTGACTGTCACCACTTTTCCTCCGTCATGCTGGCTGTTGGGTCACTGACACCTTGACCTGGAGTCTTGCGAGTTGTGTTCTCTGCTTGTTCTCCAGTACTCTCCTGGTTTCATCACTGTTCAGAGTACAGGCGGCATCTGCGTTGCAGGCTCGGTTTAGGTTGCTGCAACGCGCTAGGTTGGTTTCCCACTCGGATCCCCAGGGGCCGCCCCGGTTTGGTTTGGGGCTGTTCGCTCCTTTCCCTCCCTGTTCCCAGCTCCTGACCGTCTGCGGGTTTTGGGGTTGGGGCCAAGACTCGGGTGGTTTTGGGGGCTGTCCCGTTCGGGTTGGGGACGGAAGTTTTCGATCCTGTTCCTCCTGCCAAAGCTTCTGGGTCTTACCAGCGGCCCTTTCTTTGCTGCCTTTCCTCTGGACTCTTCCTTTTCTTTAGGGGCGGAGGGTGTGAAGGACGGCTCTTCCTTGAGGCGTCTGTTGCGGGTTCCTCGGGGTTGTGGGGGATGCCCGCTCGCAGTTCTGGGGCTGTTTGCTCCTGCTATGGTCTTCTGCTTCTGGGCGGGGTTTTTTGTCCATCTAGTCTGCTTACTTCCCACATATGCTGGCGTGTTTTCGGATCTATTGCGTCGTTCACAGCCTCCCTGTTTCTGGTGGCCATTTTCTTTCTGCGGGTTTCCCCGCTTGGACACCAGGGCATTGCTGCGGTTTGTTTACATGTGGTTGGGTGTGCGACCTCGAATTTGGGTGAGTTTTTTCACCTCTTCCAGGGGTTTTATCTTCCTGTTGCCAATTCTTTGCTTTTTCTGGGGTATTCTGCCCTTCTTCTGTTCTTCTGAGAACGCTTGGGGTGTTGGTTTTTACACCGGTTTTTGTGTTTTCTGTATGTTGGGTTTGGGCCCAGTGTCCCTGTCTGTTTATGTTTGCTGTCACACCTTCTCCCTCGGTTTTTTGGTTCGTTTTGGCTGTTTCCCTGGGGGTTCTGTCTGGGTGCTGTGCTTTGCTCTTTCTGTGGTTTATGTACGCCGGCAAATGTGGTGGTTTGGGCTCCGCGGGTTCAATTTCGGGTTCTGCCTCCTGGGGTTCCGGGGTCTTCCTGGTTTGCAGGCTGATCTTTTTGGGTCATGGCACATGTTGTGGTCATGCCGGGGCCTTGGGTTTTGTTGTCGAGGTGGGCCTTTTGGTGAAGTTTTTGTGCTCTCTTGGTGCCTTCTTTGTCTGGCCGGCATGGTGCTCTCTGCCCACAAGTCGGTGGCTTATCTTTTTCTTTTCTTAATTTTATTTTTATTTTTTATTATGAGTATATATATATGTGTGTGTGTGTGTGTAATTATATATATATATATATATATATATATATATATATATATATATATATATATATATATATATATATATATATATATATATATATATATATATATACTATATATATATATATATACTATATATATATACTATATATATACCAGCCAAGAACCACAGATCCGCAAAGCCCGTGTCTGCACTAGAACAGGCTGGAACCCTGGAAGGATGGGGCGGAACGACCACGTCCAAACACATCCACACCAAGATGACATGACGAAGCGCAGGGGAAGAAGCCCACCCCGTCAGCCTCGAACCCTCCAAAGGGGGGTGAAGGCTCCCGACGCCAGCAGAGGCCAGAAGACAACCAAAACACCCACGAACTGCGGGACCAAGAGAGACTCAACAGAGTAAGCTGCCCCCCCCCCCCAGCACCTGGATGGGGTGCTGGGGGGGGGGGGGGCAGCTTACTCTGTTGAGTCTCTCTTGGTCCCGCAGTTCCTGGGTGTTTTGGTTGTCTTCTGGCCTCTGCTGGCGTCGGGAGCCTTCACCCCCCTTTGGAGGGTTCGAGGCTGACGGGGTGGGCTTCTTCCCCTGCGCTTCGTCATGTCATCTTGGTGTGGATGTGTTTGGACGTGGTCGTTCCGCCCCATCCTTCCAGGGTTCCAGCCTGTTCTAGTGCAGACACGGGCTTTGCGGATCTGTGGTTCTTCTGGACTTGTTCAGTCTGCGCCCTGGATTCTTTGCCCTCTTTGGAAGACTTTTGTCTCCGGTCCAGCTTCTATTGGGGCCGGGTGCCTGGCTGGTGTCCCTGGGCACCAGCCAGGCACCCGGCCTGGCTGTACAACTGGGCTGGTATGATAACTGTACAACTAGACTGGTATGATGAGTTCCGGCAATAAGAGAGGTCGACCCCCACACACAGCTGATGGCTGCCTCCCTCACTGGTTCAAGGCCAGACGCACTAACAATTCTCCCACAACAATATTGTTTGTGGTATTATTACACTATATACACACATTTTATATAAGTATCGACATGTTTTATTTACCCTAACTGTACAACTAAGCTGGTAAGATGTCCAAACAGCATAGTGGCCACTGCATGACGCCACTCGACTGCAAGTCACACAGCAGGTAGCAGACAACAGCCTCACCAAAATGGTTCCTCCCAACAAACTCATTTTACTGTTATTACACTCTATACACATGTTATATATAAGTATCTATATTTGTGTTCACCATAGCGAACCACTAAGCTGGTGGTATGGTGAATCCAGACAATAACATGTTGCCACACACCAGCCAGCAGACTGGCTGGTGTGTGGCAAATCTATCTCCCTCCCTCCCTCACCAGCAATATTCCTCCTCCCACATCGTTAATTCTCACCACAATCTTTCTATTATCAGAATCCTTTTCACTAAATCATGTAAATGAATAATTTTACACATGTTTATTTTGTAATGGAACATAAGAAGTCGTTTGAAGAATTTTAGATTGACGAAATAATGGCAGTGTGCTGTGGCGAGCACTGTGAACATCTTGAACAGCATTTATTCACTGATATCTGAACATTGAACACAATCTTTATCACAGTCAGGCTCTTCTGTAATACTATCATAGCTAAATAATACCAGATTCAAATATATTTGGACATTTGTTAGGCAATGCTGTGGTCACAAGTTGAACAGCAAGGCTGTTAGCTCATGCTGCGTGCGTCAGACTTGGTTACTCACTCAGGACAGGCCTTCACACCTGGGAATGTAGCCCATAATTTGTTTTTCTGGGGGAGGGGGAGCCCCTTTGGCTCCCCAGAGCTTATCCAGGTTAATATGCTAATGTCAGACTTTGGCATCAGTCATGTGTATGGAGTTATATGGGCCTACCGGGAACCACGAGCCAGAACCTGGCCCCCTCAGAGAGAGCAATGGCCTATAGAAACCCCCGTGTGGTTGGAAGCATTCTATATCTGCCATCGACCTGGTCAGGCACCCAGAAAGGTAAGCATCCCAAAACAAACCCCTATTCTGGTGAAAATTGCTACCACAAGCCAAACATGTGGATAGAACTTCTCTAAAAGAAATGAGCAAACGATCATGACGTCACACGTTGCCGCGCCACTGTATGCGCAGCTCCCCCCCCCCTACCCAGGAGGGGGAAGGGAGAGCCCCAGACCTTTCTGTGCTGGCTATCCACCATCAGTTCTTCAGCTGATGCTATAGGCTGAGGTTGTGTGCTCCGGCTCCGGTGGTTGTTTCAGCACTGTATCTAGAGTGTGGTGACTGTCTTCTAGGTGGTGCGTGAGCCGGGAGTGATTCTCCAGTACTCGGGCTGCATGTGCCTAGGGTTTCCTTCCCTAGGTGCCCTGTAAGTACTGCCCATGGGGCTTGGGGCCACCTTCCACAAGTTCCTTGGGTTCTGCCCCTGCTAGGCCATTTACTGCTTGGTTTTCGGCTGCCCTTTATGTGCTTGGGCGCTCTGTCTCCATTGTTCGCCTTAGGGTAAGGGGCAGTTTGCTCTGGTGGGGCCCTGGCTGCTACGCAGCCTGTTTTCACCAATCATGGCGGCCGGCTGTGTTCTGTCTGGATACGCTGTCCTCTGCTTGATACCTGCTTGATGGGGTTCTGGGAGTTCTTCTACTCCCCAAGCCCGGCCCGAAGCCAGACTTGACTTGTGAGAGTTTGGTCCACCAGGCTGTTGCTTGGAGCGGCCCTCAGGCCCACATACCCATCACAGCCCGGTTGGTCTGGCACTCCTTAAAGAAAACAATCTAGTTTGCTCTTCAAGATGTACATGGTTGTTCCGGCAATATTTCTGATGCTTGCTGGTAGGACGTTGAACAACCATGGACCTCTGATGTTCATACAGTGTTCTCTGATTGTGCCCATGGCACCTCTGCTCTTCACTGGTTCTATTCTGCATTTTCTTCTATGTTGTTTACTCCAGTACATTGTTATTTTACTGTGCAGATTTGGGACCTGACCCTCCAGTATTTTCCATGTGTTTGGTATTATTTGGTATCTCTCTCGTCTCCTTTCTAGTGAGTACATTTGGAGAGCTTTGAGACGATCCCAATAATTTAGGTGCTTTATCTCGTCTATGCGTGCCGTATATGTGCAATATATACCTCTTGCGAGGTTTTCTTTTTTCTTTTTGTTTGTCTGCCTGGTGGGGGGGGGGGGGGGGTCTGCCTGTGTTCTTGCCCCCTGTGTCCCCCTGTGTACGGAGTATTCTTAACTCTTCCGGTGGTTCCCCCTGCTAGGTCCCCGTGAGTGTACATGTCCCGGGGGTTCAGTTCTTAGAAGGTTATTTGGTAGACTTGGGTGCCGGTTAGCAGTACCCTGCCTGGGATTACCTGAGCACGAGTCCTATTATAGCAAACACTCAGGACCCTGGCAAATCCCTTAGGGCACGCAGGTCCGATGGATGTGGCCCCCGAGTCCCCCCTTGCTTCCAGTGAGTTTGAGGGTTGCTCTGTCCCCTTATCTCCGGGTGACTCTCTGTCTTTGCCTCCGTCTGCTGCCTGTGGGGTTGGTGACACCTTCGGCCCGGAGTCCTGCGAGTTTTGTTGCTTGTTTGTGACTCGGTTACCCGGTCTTATGCTGACTATGTGGGTGCAGGCCGCATGGGCGTTGCACGTTGAGCTTCGATGGTGGCAACGCTTTCTTTTCTTTGTTCCCCAGAGGCCCCGAGGCTGCCCCGTTTTGGTTGGTGTTGGAGCTTGGGGGTGTTGGCTGCTTCGGTTCCTTCCACGCCCCTTTCCTCTTGTTGTGGTCTAGTCTGGTTCTCCCCCCCCCCCCCCCCCTTCTTCCCTCCCTGCATCCGGATCCTTACCGTCTGTGGGTTCGGGGTTGGGGCAGGGCTTCGTTGGTTTTGAGACTCGGGCAGTCTTGGGGTATTCCTCCTCAGGGGTAGCAACAGGGGCATTCGAGCCTTATTGTATTTGCTTTTATTCTTGTGTTTTGCTTTATCGTGTATCTTGTATCGTGATCCCTCTGCATCTCTGTGCACACTGATATTGATCCTGATCAAAATCTTCTGTCTCATATCTACACCAACCAGCACATTGATCATCATTATTGCAAGTATTTCACAGCACACCAGGCTAAAAACAAACTCCAAAATAGCACCTGTCTATCAGTTTACAACCAAATTGTTAGATCACTTGGTAAACATTTTGACGATTTAAATGCATTGCTCACAGCACTAGGTACTAACTTATCATTCATTATTTTAACAGAAACTTGGCTAAATAAAGACTATACCCAACTCTACAACTTAGCTGGTTATAAAGCCATTCATAACTGTAGGCCTAATAAAAAAGGTGGTGGCACAGCTATATATTACCGAGATACATTTATCTGCAACAGTGTTATTAGTGACAGAGATGACTACTGTGAATATACTTTTGCTCAGTTTACAATTAAATCCCTTAAATCCTCTTTGACTATTGGATCCATCTATAGATTTCCCAATACTAACATAGCTTCTTTCTCAGACAACCTAAGGAATCTTATTATAAACAACAATCTCAACAAAAACCACATCATTCTGGGAGGAGACTTTAATATTGACCTGGGTCAACAAAATTGCTCTCAAGTTGACTATTTCCTTAACAGCATGAACTCCTGTATGCTAATCCCCACAATCACCAAATCTACCAGAGTCACTCAAACATCAGCCACTACCTTGGACCACATATGGACAAACATAACAGCCCCCTATGTGTCTGGTATAATCTACGACAGAACAACTGACCACTATCCTACCTTTCTCATAGCGAACATGGACATAACACCACCAAAAAGCAAGAAACTTTCATTTAGGCTACACAGTGAATCAGCTTTAGGCAATCTTGCAGATGCACTTCACAATATTAACTGCGATTCTGAATTCAATAATACCCAGGATATAAATTCATTAGCTAACCTCTTCCTCTCTAAAACTCTAAGCCTCTACAACCTTCATTGTCCCCTTCTTACCAAGCAAGTAACTGACAAAAGATTAAACAATCCATGGCTCACAAGTGGCATTCTCAACTCAATCAACAAGAAACATGAATATGAAAAGAAACTTAGGATTGGCCTAGTTTCAAAGGAAGTAGCTAGAAGGTACTCATCAATGCTTACCAGTATCATAAGAAAGGCAAAACTTGCATATTATGTGAATAGATTCAATGAAGCAAAAGGCAACATGAAAAGCACTTGGAAAACAATCTCTAGTATCCTAGGAACTAAACACTCACATAACCAAATAAAACTCTACAAAGATGGGGATATACCGTCAACTGATTTAGAAATGGCAAATGAATTTAATAGTTTCTTTTCATCGGTTGGTGCTAATCTTGCCAGTAAAATCCCACAGACTCAGACACATATTAACACATATCTCTCAGGCAGCTATCCAAACTCTCTTCTCCTTTCACCAATCAGCCCGGCAGATGTTGTGTCCATCATACACTCTCTAAAAACCAAGGCAGGGAACACCAGTGAAATTCCGTCCATTGTGTACAAGAGAGCCTCCCATGCCCTTGGCCCACCCATAGCACTACTGTTCAACAAATCTATAGAGTGTCACACCTTCCCTCATATCCTCAAAAAAGCAAGAGTAATGCCAGTCCATAAAGGAGGCAATCCGGCAGACATAAACAATTATAGACCAATATCAAATCTACCCATTCTATCAAAAATATTTGAAAAAATTATTTACAAACAGCTCTATTCCTACCTCGTAAAATTCGACATACTCAGCCCCTGCCAGTTTGTCTTCCGGTCCCAAAAGAGCACCAACGATGCAATCATTAGTCTCCTTGACGTTATCTACTCAGCCCTTGACAAAAATGAGTTTCCGATTGGACTCTTCATTGACCTAAGAAAAGCCTTTGATACTGTTAATCACAACTACCTCTTACTTAAACTCCAGCATTATGGAATCCAAGGCCTTGCCCTTGACTACATCCGATCCTATCTTAGTGACAGACACCAATATGTATCCATCAATGATACAACTTCTTCCACTCTACCAATTACCATTGGAGTGCCACAGGGCAGTATCTTAGGACCTCTTCTATTTCTTATATATATATAAACGATCTGCCTAATGTCTCTAATATTCTCAAACCTATATTGTTTGCTGACGATACTACCCTTATCTATTCAGACCTCAACCCACATACACTAAATAATGTTGTGAATAATGAATTAAAAAAAGTCCACTTATGGATGTCAACGAACAAACTAACATTAAACATCGAAAAGACTTACTACATCTTATTTGGAAGCAAATCATCAAATGTAATTCAGCTACAGATAGACAACATTAACATCAGTAATAAAAATGATGGCAAGTTTCTTGGCCTATTCCTAGACAAGAGACTCAACTTCAGCACCCACATTCAACACATAACTAAGAAAGTCTCTAAGACAGTTGGTATACTCTCCAAAATCAGATATTATGTTCCTGACTCTGCTCTCCTCTCACTATATTATGCACTAATCTACCCCTATCTTAATTATGGTATCTGTGCATGGGGGTCTACCACTGCAAACCACCTTAAGCCCATCATCACGCAGCAAAAATCTGCTATCAGAATAATAACTAACTCTGCTTTCAGACAACACTCAGCTCCCTTGTTTAAATCCCTAAACTTGCTAAATATTAACTCCCTCTACACATTCTCTTGTGTCAACTACATTTACAAAACCCTGTTCTTAAGACACTCAGAATTTTAGGATGAAGTTTTCAATTTCAATTTGCAATTCACAAGTTTTAAATATCACAAATTTCTTTTTCAGGTTTATTAAACAATATAGATTTTATACAAAATTTTAAAATATCCTGAGCTACTTTACAATTTATTGATATATTTTAGTTTTGTTTTATTAGTTTTATAAAACTGTAATATCAATATAGCTATAGGTTAAGTACTAATTGTAATTAAGAAGTAATAAAATTATTATCTTCAAAAACTAAGACGGTTAGGTGAGGTTGTGGTTTTCTATTCAGTTTTTCAGGTAAACTCAAATATTCACAATATATTTGACAGTACGATTTAATACTAAGGGAAAATAAGTACAATTCCTAACTGTGATGAATAGTACATAATTGCACTTATTTGTCTTCTTACATTTACCACCCCATTTTTGGAGGACGGGCTGCTAATACTCCACCATGTAGTGTACCATGTTCATGGTCATGTAGAACTATGAGTTTAGTTATGATGTGGTGACATGGTAGAAGCATAGGATTCTTGGCTTCTAAGTCAGTTTCTACATGAAGCAGACGTCCTCCACACCTTAGGATATTGTAATTATTTGAATCAAACCAAATGCCCAGAGATTTGGTTAATTTATCTGGAAGATGTTCATATTCTCTCCCATAAGTCTCTTGTTGAGCTTGTTTGACCCAGTATTTGATTGGACTGGGAAATTGATACTTAATCCCTATCCTGTTGAGGAAGACAAATACAATTTTGGTAACTCTTAGCAATTTACCTAAGATGGAATAATGATGAGGATTGATAGCTAAAGTTCGAGGGGGGTTCTGGATCTACAACGGGGGTAGTGATATTGGTCACAATGACTTGTGACTTGTTTAGGCCACTGACCACAAACCAACCATTGGGGTCCAGTAAACCACATCTCAGTTTTAACTAATTGTTTTAGAGTTAAACCTCTGGATAAATAGTCAGCTGGATTGTCCTTGGTGGGGACGTGTCTCAGTTTATAACCAGCAGACAATTCTCAAATTTCCCTGACTGTTGCTAACATAGGGAGTTTTGTTTTTGTTGTTTTTTATCCAGTGTAAGACTGCTTCCTTGTCTGACCACACTACTCTCTCACCAAAGTGAATATTACAGTGTTTTGATCAGGCAATGAGCCAGTCTTACACCTACTAATAAGGCAGTTAATTCCATTTGGGGTAATGACCTCTTTTTAATTGGGGCTACCCGTGCCTTAGATGTAAGCAAAAATGATTGTTGAGTGTTAACTAGATAGGCTACTGCACCACACGCTTTGCCCTGAGGCATCGCAGAACACATGTAAATTTGTGGGTAAATTTAGTCCTAAGGCATTGCGTGGAAGTTTCAGAATACTGAGTTTACTATAATCTGGAATTAATTGCTGCCATTTGTCTTGGAGATCATCTGGCAGTGGTTCATCCCAACACATATTAATTTGCCAGCACTCCTGCATGAGGAGTTTGTCCTTAATTAAAATAGGACTAAGTAGGTCTAAAGAGTCAAATGGTTTACTGACATGTGAGAGTAACTTTCTCATGGTTAGGGGGATATCATTGATATCCACCGACTTAATATTTAATTCGTCCGTGGAAGTATTCCATTCCATACCTAGAACTTTCAATTTGTTTGGTACTTTATAATCGGGAAACTCTTTCTCGATTATCTAATTCAATTGTTGATTATTTGAGGTGCACGACTATAAGGGCATATTGGCTCCTAATAGTTCACTGTTAGCCTCATGATAAATTTCCACTAATTTGTTTTCATCATTAGTGGTTCCCCAGGAAATTATCGACATACAGGTTGTTGCTAATTTCAGCCTTGCATGAGCTGTTAGACTTCTTCAAATGGGTATCCAAGGTGGCTTGGAGTAAGAATGGTGAAGATGTTGCTCCGAACAGAACTGACACAAACCTATAAGTGATGATGTCACTATTAGGGTCCTGTGGATCCTTTACCCAGAGAAATTTAGTAAAGTCACGATCTTCCTCTTTCAAGCCTACTTTTAAAAAGGCTTTACTGATGTCAGCCGTATAGGTGAAAATGCCGGAACGAAATCGTAACAAAACATCCTGTAGTCTTTGGGTTAGACTAGGTCCAGTTTGTACACAATTATTTAATGACATGCTGTCTGCCTTTATTTTGGCACTGCAGTTGAACACAATTCTGATCGGTGTCGTCACTGAATCTTTCATGACAGCATGATGTGGCAAATAATGGCCTAATTTATGGTTGTCGTGGTCAACAACTTCTATAAATTTGTTACCAAGTTGTTGCTGTATCAATTCATGATACAGTTGTAATTTGTCAGCCTGCCTATGTAGCCTAACTAACTGTGATTTTAATTGAGTTGATGCCAAAAAGTAATTTGCAGGACATTGGGGGTGGTTCAGTTTCCACGGCAACTTAACCCAATATTGGTTATCTTGATAGATATCATCAATAAAGGAAATCAAATTAATTCGTTCTATCAACGAAAAACATCAATATGATATTCGATGTTTTAAATAATGGAACAGCCTACCTTACATACACTGAACAAACTTTTATGACATTTTTCTTTCTTCAAGTTTGTTCAATATTTTTTTCTGGGGGGAGCCCCGTCGGCTCCCCGGAGCTTTACCAGGCTGATATGCTAATGTCAGACTTTGGCATCAGTCATGTGTATGGAGTTCTAGGCCCTACCGGAGACCACGGCCAGAACCTGGCCCCCTCAGAGGGGCAAGAGGAGCAATGGCCTATAGAAACCCCCGTGTGATTGGAAGCATTCTATGTCTTCCATCGACTGGGTCAAGCATCCATAAAGGTAAGCATTCCAAAACAAACCCCTATTCTGGTTAAAATTGCTACCAAAAGCCGAACTAGTGGATAGAACTCCCCAACAGAAAACAAGCAAACTAGTATGATGTCACACGTCACTACACTTCTGTCTGCGCAGCTCCCCCCCTTTAGGGAGCCGGTCGGCCGAGCGGACAGCACGCGGGACTTGTGATCCTGTGGTCCTGGGTTCGATCCCAGGCGCCGGCGAGAAACAATGGGCAGAGTTTCTTTCACCCTATGCCCCTGTTACCTAGCAGTAAATTAGGTACCTGGGTGTTAGTCAGCTGTCACGGGCTGCTTCCTGGGGGTGGAGGCCTGGTCGAGGACCGGGCCGCGGGGACACTAAAAGCCCCGAAATCATCACAAGATAACCACAAGATAACCTCCCCGGGAGGGGGAAGGAGGAGTCCCAGACCTCTCACGCCGGCTATCCACCCATCAGTTCTTCGGCTGATGCTATAGGCACCGGTTGTGTGCTCCGGCTCCATTAGTTTTTTCAGCACTGTACCTAGAGTGTGGTGTCTGTCTTCTAGGTGGTGTGTGAGCCGGGAGTGAGTCTCCAGTACTCGGGCTGCATGCGCCTAGGGTTACCTTCCCTAGGTGCCCTGTAAGTACTGCCCTTGGGGCTTGGGGCCACCTTCCACAAGTTCCTTGGGTTCTGCCTCTGCTAGGCCGTTTACTGCTTGGTTTTCGGCCGCCCTTTGTGTGCTCGGGTGTTCTGTCTCCCTTGTTCGCCTTAGGGTAAGGGGCAGTTTTGCACTGGTGGGGCAAAGGGTGCTGCGCAGCCTGTTTTTACCTATATTGCGGCCGGCTCTGTTCCACCTGGGTATGCTGTCCTCTTGTGGGGTTTTATTTTTATTTTTGTTTATCTTCCTGGTGGGGGTCTGCCTTTGTTCTTGCCCCCTGTGTCCCTTGTGTTCTGAGTATTATTCTGGTGGTTCCCCCTGCTAGGTCCCCGTGAGTGTACACGTCCCGGGGGTTCAACTCTTAAAAAGTTGTTTGGTAGCTTCAGGCGCCGGTTAGCAGTACCCTGCCTGGGATTACCTGAGCGCGAGTCCTATTATGGTAAACGATGGGGATCCTGGGAAACCCTTGGGGGTGCGCGGGTTCGATGGATGTGACCCGAGTCCCCCCTCGCTTCCAGCGAGTTTGAGGGTTGCTCTCACCCCTTGTCTCAGGGTGACTCTCTGTTTTGCCTCTGTCTGCTGCCTGTGGGGTCGGTGACACCTTCGACCCGGACTCCTGCGAGTTTTGTTGCTTGTTGTGGCTCGGTTACCCAGTTGTATGCTGACTAAGCAGGTGCAGGCAGCAGGGGCATTGCACGTTGAGCTTTGGTGGTGTTCTCGTTTGTTTGTTCCCCGGGAGCCCCGGGGCTGCCCCGTTTTGGTTCGATGGTTTTGAGACTCGGGCGGTCTCGAGGAATTCCCCTTCCGGGGGAGTGAAAGGAGCATTTGAGCCTGTTCCTCCAGCTCTGTTGTAAGAGTCTGCCAGTGGGTTCCCTTCCTTAGTATTTTCGCGGCTGCCCCGGTTTTCTGGTACGGCCGGGGCTTTGAGGGACCGGCTCGGCCCCGGGGCCTGTTGTGTGGGTTCCCGGCTGGGAAGGGGCTGACTTGGGGGGGCCTGGGGCCCCTTTAGGACCCCGCGGGGGGGGGGGTTCTACCCTCTAGGCGGGGCTTGCGGTTACGCGGGGGGGGGGTTTTTCCTCCACCCTCGCCATACGAGTTATTGGGCGTCGGCTCCTCCCCGGGCTCAATTTCTTGTACCTTGTATCGGTTGGTTTCGTCCTGTAGGTGGGGACTCTTCTCCGTTGCTTTCCCCTTTTTTGGGGCGGGGTATCTTCGTCATGCTTCCCCGTTATTGGGGTTCAACGTGACTTTTGGTCTCGGGTGCGACTGTTCCTTTGTGTGCCTTCGGGACTGGTGTTTGCTTCTGTGTTCTCGAGGGTTCGGGTAGGTTTTCGCTACTTCCCGTATTATTGGAACTTCTGTTGGCTCCTAGTCCATGTCGCCGGATTGGGCTCCTTGTAGCCCAGTTGGGCTACTCGTGGCCCGGCTGGGTTCCCATTGGGGGCATTGTCTTCGCTTCATTGGCCAGTTATGTTGTCGCTGCTTACTCTTTTGGCTCCTGTCCTGTGTGATGGGTTGCTTTTTCTACTTTGCGGTTCCCTAGGGTTCCATTTTGTTTGGCTAAATTTTTTGTGCCGTGGTTCTAGTTGGCGCCTTCACGCAGAGCGGATTGTGCTGTTCGGCCAGCGTGTCATGCGCATGCGCCGTGGGAGTTTGTTTTGGTTGGGGCGGTGTGTTTCAGTGCTGGTGTTTTGCGCCCTTTTTTCTCGGGGGCTTCGCCTCTCGCTCTTCTCCCTTCTCCGGTATGTGGCACGTCGCTCCGGGGGTGTCCTGGATTACAGCTGTGGGGAGAGCGCCAAGGTTTTCCCTGTGTCATGGGTGTGGGCCTCCTCCTCCGCCTCTACCCTGCTCTCCTGCATGTCTGGCTCTGGCTTCTTCACCTGGCGGTGCATCCAGGATCTTCTTGGCACTGTTGGGTCGTGTCACGTTCGTGCCTCCGTTCGACAGCTTTGTTTATGCAGTCTGGCGTCTTTCGGCCGGGCGCTGGATGCGGACATATTTATGTACCTGTCGTTATTTAGGTATATTTATGTACAAATATGAGACTGTTGGCACACCGGTGTCTGTCCCTTTTCAACCCTTCCAGTCCCATTCATAGGCATGTCCAACCCATGCTGGAGTCATTCAAGGGACCCACCTCTTTTGTGTTATGAGGTATGTGGGGTTGTGGTGCTGGTTATGTACTTACCTGGTTGGGCTCGCTTGGTTGTGCTTGCAGGGTTTGAGCTCTGGCTCTTTGGTCCCGCCTATATGGAAGTACATGCAGAATAGTACCAGTGGGGAGCAGTGGTGCCATAGGCATTATCAGGGAACACTGTATAAACATCAGAGGTCTCCGGTTGTTAAACATCCCCCCTGCGAGCATAAGACGTATTGCCGGTACATCCGTGGTCGTCTTACAGAGAATACTAGCCTGTTTTCTAATAGAGGTTTCGGACCGTCCTGGCTGTTATGGGCGAGTGGGCCTGTGGGCCCGCACCAAGCAAAAGCTGGGTGGACTAACCTCCTTAGGTGTTTCTTCAGCCTAACCTCGGGACGGGCTTGGGGAGTCAATGAACTCCGGAACCCTGTCAAGCAGGTATTGAGCAGGTATCTCCGCCGTCAGTTGCCTGGGGTGCGGGGTTCCTGGGCCTGCTGGGTTCTGTTGTGTCTCCGTTGGTCCTGTCTCGGGTCGGCCTGGGGTCTGCCTGCACCGTTCTCTGCCTTTGCAGAGACTAGTTGCTGCATACATGGTGCGTGTTGTGTGTGGTGCATGTTGCTGCTGCACATGTGCATTTGTAACGTGTTTTGCGGTGGCGTGTCCTTGTTTCTGTGTCAGGTTGTGGTGTGGCACTTTGCTGCTATTTTGTACCTGGGCTTTGCGTATGGGGGTTTGCTTGTGTTAATTTTTGTGGTCTTCGGGTCCCTGGCTTGGCCCTTCCATGTGCGTGGGGTTCTGTCCACGCCTGATGGTCCGCCCTTGGTTGTGTTTCCTGGGGTTTTGTGCTTGGCTCTTTCATCCTGCCTTTTCCCTGTCGCTTCCCTGGCATCTCCTTTGCTCGGTTTTGCCTGCACTTGTTGCTGTATGGGGGGGGGGGTTTCCGCCGCTTCCCTTCCTTGTGCGTTCCCTTTGTTTCCTCCTCTGCCGCAGGGGTTCTTCTTCGTCTGTTCCTTGGCTTCTTAGGTGTTTCTTCAGCCTGTGTCATTTGGTGCGCTTATGTGTCTTGGTCTGTTTTCGTTGCTTGTACCCCTTGGTTCGGGTACTGTTTATTCTGGTGGCAGCCCTTACACCTTGGTTTTCCTGGCTTGCCCTGCCTGTTGGCTTTTCAGGGTCTTGCGATGTCTCGTGTCGGACCCGTCGTTTCTGATCTCCTGGCGGGCTTGCTCACATTGGGAGCTTTTCTGTTTGGCAGACGTTCCATCTTCTCCTTTGCCGGCTTGGGCTTCTTTGGTGGTCGCGCCCGAGATCTTCCCGCTACTTCGCCTCTTCCTGGGCTCGGATGTGCCTTGTTGGGGCTGATTACGTTCTGTCTCGTGTGTCTCGCCTCCGGTTGGTGGTCTGATGGCTTCGTTGTTGGTGTCCCACCGGCGTGTTTCTTCTTGGCGGCAGTATGGGGTATTTTGGGGGTCCTTCCTTTTCTTCCTGTCCCTTCTTAGGTGGCTGCGGTTGTTAGCGTCGGCTTGGTTTTTCTGGTGGGGATTGAGGGCCGTCGTCTTGCTGCATACAGTCGCCTCATTTCGTGCGGCGCTGGTGGAGCCGCTTCGGCTTGCTTTTGCACCATTAGTAAACTGTCTCGTGCGTTGTTTCACCTCCGGCCTGTTTGTGCGCCACTTGCACCATCCTGGTCTCTGGTCGGTGTGCTTTGTCTTCTCCTCAGTTGGTGGTGCCTCTTCGGTTCAGATTTGTTTTTCGACGGCTCTTTTTTCCTGTTGGCATTTGCCTCTGGGGGTCGGGTCGCTGTGCTTCTTGCTCTCCTCTGCAGGGGTTTCTGCTCCTTTGGTCTTGGCGTTTTGGTTGTTTGATGGCAGCCGTCTCCATCTTTTCTGGCACGGGATGGGGCTGCTGCGTTCTGGTGGGGTCCTTGGTTTGTTGGTGTTTGGTTGGTCAGGCCGGGGGTGCATCGTGTTTTGTGTTCAGTGGCGGCCCTCCACTGTTGATTGCGTGCCACGGCCTCTATGTCCGGGGTGCGTTTTGAGTTGATCCAGTTCCGTTCTTCTCTGTTCGCGGGTGAAGGTGTCCCAGGTTGTCCGCCGTGTTGTTGCGGCTAGCATGTCTGTGTTCTTTCCCCATGCCCGTGAAGTTCGTGGCTTTGCTGCTCTTGCTGAAGTCTGGGCGGCGTGTCCTTGCTGTCATTCGGGCACGGATTTTTTGGTGTTCGTACAGGGTGCTTGCTGCTCGTTGTGTTCTGTTGTTCCCGGGCCCTTTCAGGGCTGTGTCGCCTGGGATTGGCGTTTCCTGCCGGTTGTCTCGCTTCCGTTGAGGGGTGTGTGGTGTCCGCCTCCCTGTTCTGTCCCTTTGACCTTCCTCTGTGGGTAGTTAGTTCCAGGGAGCTGACGGGGCTTCCCCCAGAAAACCAGCGTTGAATGTAATGAAACGCCATTTTCTGGGTGAGACCCGGAGGCTCCCCAGCATCCCTTCCTCCCTCCGGTTCGTGGCTTTTCGCGTGTTTTGACATCCAGCCTCAGAACTGATGGGTGGATAGCCGTCGTGAGAGGTCTGGGTCTTCCCCTTCCCCCTCCTGGGGAGGGGGGAGCTGCGCAGACAGTGGCGCGCAGCTTATGTGTGACGTCATACTAGTTTGCTTGTTTTCTGTTGGGGAGTTCTATCCACTAGTTCGGCTTTTGGTAGCAATTTTAACCAGAATAGGGGGTTTGTTTTGGAATGCTTACCTTTCTGGATGCTTAACCCGGTCGATGGCAGACATAGAATGCTTCCAACCACACGGGGGTTTCTATAGGCCATTTCTCCCCTTGCCTCTCTGAGAGGGCCAGGTTCAGGCCGTGGTCCCCGGTAGGCCCTAGAACTCCATACACATGACTGATGCCAAAGTCTGACATTAGCATATCAGCCTGGTAAAGCTCCGGGGAGCCTCTGGGTCTCACCCAGAAAATGGCGTTTCATTACATTCAACGCTGGTTTTTTCATTTGTCTTATAGCAAAAGGTTCGTTCAGTGTTCGGCAGGTAGGCTGCTCCATGTTTCTTAATAAAAAAATGAAAAATAAAAAAACAGTTGAAACAATTTGAAAAATGGACAAATGCCATAAAGGTTCGTTCAGTGTTTGTCGGGTAGGCTGCTCCATTATAACAATCTTTCTTTGTTGCAAATATGTTCCATTTGTTATGTATTTTTCATTTATGTCTCAGTAATGGAGCAGCCTACCTGACAAACACTGAACGAACCTTTATGGCATTTGTCCATTTTCCAAATTGTTTCAACTGTTTCTTATTTTTTTTATTTAAGAAACCTGCCGAACACCGAACGAACCTTTTTGACATTTGTTATATTTAAAAAAAATTAATTTCTTTTTTTCTACAAAAAAGTCATTGCTTTGCAACATCTCAGCAGTCACCCCTTTATATCCCAGCATCATTAGTATCTTTAAACAAAAACAACATAATTTATTTGCATCGTCGGAAGCGTCCAAGGATGTGCGCGAAGCAGCGCGAAGCAGCGCGACCCCACCATGTGGTCTTGTCATTCAAATGAGCGGTCGCCATACAAGATGAATTGTCGGCGATTTGGGCAATCGTTACCCAAAATGCTCACCATTTGAGGAGATCGTCACTCGAGGTTCTACTGTAGT